>NC_090655.1:160055150-160299319 GCF_040937935.1 Hyperolius riggenbachi | reverse complement strand
TCATTTGTGTGTTTCTTTCCCCCTGCAGCTATCTTCCACTGAAGTGTCAGGCTATTTTTCCTGCAGAGTGCAGACAGCTGTGCCTGTATGTAATTCCTCATTATGGAAAGCCCAGCCAGCTCAGAGGAGGATTTATCCAGCTTGTAAAAGATAATAGAACAGAGAGAAGCTGCACTAATCTAAATATCACACAGGCAGTGTGCAGAGAGGGGCCTGGATGAGGGAGTTCATAGCAGAACCACAACACTGAAGAACTTGGCAGCCTTCCAGACACAGGCTGACAAGTCTGACAAGAGAGAGATAAGTTGATTTATTACAGAGATGGTGATAGTAGAACGTGCTGCAGTAAGCCAGAACACATTAGAATAGCTTTTGGAACTTGTAGGATGATAAAAAACAGGATGCAATTTTTGTTACGGAGTCTCTTTAAGTATACTTTTTTAACTTTTCCTGCACAAGGTCTCATGACGCCCCATTACATTGTAATGGATATTGACTGTCAGGATTGGGTCCTTGGATGACATCGCTGGGCTGGGATCTGTACATTACGTCCAAGCGGTGGGTGGGAGAGAGCTGTGCATAAAACAATTGGCCGTACAAGATTCACTTCAGACCTGATCACTAACTGCTAACTGAAGCGGACAGTGTAATGTCCACTCAGATAGTGCACTGTGGTTCAGTGGGAGTCTGGAGCAGATCCGTTTCCACCACAGACTTCTGTAGAAAACGCATCCACTGTCCAGGTTTATCATGCAAGTTAGATTTTTCATTGTGTTTATCGCAACAGATCCGTTTGCAGACTGCCCCCCATATCCAACTAAATTTTGTGTACACTCTTATAAACTAATCGGATGCCTCAGCAGCACCATTTTGAAGTGGCGCACACTTTCATGAAATTATTATAAACATTTCACTAACTGATTTAAATAGTGCTGTTGTGCTGGAAGTTCATTATGAACATCCAGATTGGGGTGATCAGGGCTTGGTTGATCTGAAGGAAGGGGGGGGGGGGGGGGTGTCAGGGGCAGCCAGTCACAGCAGGCCTTGGGCGGCAAAAAGTACAAATCCGGCCCTGCATGTATGTGATATGTATGATAGAGAGGTGATAACTGCAGGGACATAACAATAGGGGGGAGGGGTACAGAAGGACTGACCGTACCCATGCCTTTGGTCCACAAGGGCCCCGAAGGGTCCACCCTCTATCACCGTATTAGCTTTCTATCGGTCCTGAACAATAGTAGTCTTTAACACACTGTTGCCAGTGTGTCCCAATCCCCTCCTTGCACCTCTGACACTCTAAATGTCTTTGGTAAGTTTTGGCACGCTGTATCAATTGCCCTGTATAGAGTTCATGGGGGGTGGGGGGGGGCTGATGTAAAATCTACACCAGGGCCCGTAGTTAGAATTCTCCTTTAAGTTTGAAAGGGTTAAAAATTAGCACACGTCATTTTAAGGGATCTAATCTGCGCCCGCCAACATCTGTGTGGGTTCCTCCTCTGAATCAGTCAGTGACAGCAAAATAAAATGAGGAAGTAAAAAGTAGTGCTTTTTAATCTAATGGGGTCTAACATTAAAACATTAGATTAATTAGGAAACATATATGTCCGTATGTATGGATTAATGTCAGGTATACTACTTGCCTTATAAAATAGTAGTATTTTTAACTCTTTTTATCTGTTAATAATGATTTCTGCATATATACGGATGTATTCTTAATAGTTAGAAATAAAAAAGTTAAATTGTATCTAAATAGGCTTGGTTCTGTGACAAAGGATTTTGGTTCTGTGACAAAAGATTCGTTTTTTTCTTTTCTTTAATTGGGGTTTCCGGGTGGCTGCACAAAACGCCTGCTTATGGTTTTTTCTGCCAGCAGAGAGAGAAAAAAGAGGAACTAGCGTACTACTTTGCAGGAAAAAAAAAAAAGCACATTCAGAAGTCTTTTCTGAATATACCGTATATCTGTATACATATGTATCATATGAGGTATATTATTGGAGTATTTGGAACAGTGAATAATTTATATATATTTCTTTTGTCCCTATCTTTCTTTAATATACCTGCTACTGTGTTGTTCACTACACACGCGGCAGTCTGTAAATAAATCCACATGTCTAGTATAGGAAGTTTTAAGGAGAATAATTTTTTTCCTGAACTTTAGTGTCCTTAAATTAAATTAGATTTCACTGATACCAACTGTCACCCAGGTCCATATGTATATGATTGAAGTTTCCCATACTGCAGAATAGATTTTTGGATTTTTTTATACGTGTCCAAAAGAGGTGCTGAGATTTTTTCATAGGTAGTATAGTGGAATCATATATCATAGTTTGGGGCCAATTTGGAAGGGAGCCGGTTGATTTGTCTGTGGGTTTTTTTTTGGGTGAGGAAACTGAGTGTCTGGAGGAAACCCATGCAGACTCGGGGCAGATGTTAACCAGGCAGAGATTTAAATAACATTACAAGGCGAGAGCACTGGCTGCTACGTCACCGTGTTACCTTAGTGTCATAGTGTAAAGAGAATTTAGTTTTAGTACAACCTAATTCCCTTGGTCTGAAGTGGGTTAATTAAGGAATGGCGTTTTGTCACCCAGACTTATACAAGTGAGTAGAGTTAAATCATTTCCCCATGTCATGGTAGTTGCCATAAGTTTGTTAGAATAATGTTCATATTTGAACGGAATTTATATAGCTTGTAACTTTGAAGCATATAGATTCAAATAATTTACTCAATAGTTCTCCATAGATAAAATCCTTCTTGAATATTGTATCATAGTTGGTAGGCTGTATTTTTATATCAATCGCAGCAGAAAAGGCATTTAATGATGTTTGCAACTCATTGTTGAAGTGTTACATGCTATTGTAACTAAACTGTGTCTAATTTAATTCTTCACTGGCCTGGTCACCCAGTTGAACGAATTCTCTCAGCTTGCTCCTCCTCCAAAGCCACTCTGATAAAGCACAGTTATTGTAACTTCAATATTTCTAAATGTCATGCAACTCTTGAAAGATAATGATGTATTGTATACTGTTTGTACTATATTTTAGTGGATATTGTGAAACTGTGAAAGCCATATTCATTTGGGAATATTTATGGAAAACATTGAGGACATATTAAATAGTCAGGACAGGTATATAGTTTTAGGTCAATTAAGATCACGTGTGTAGTTCTGGGTCACACTTGCTGTTTATCTCATGTCACCCTTTAGATTATGGGAATTCTTTTCCAATAGTGGGGTTTTTTTGACCTTAATAACCCCTCTTCCTGTTCATAAATCCATCTCCTTTACATTAATATCTCCTCTCCGGGTGGCACAATATCTTTGTGTGTATGTAATTAATGACATATATTAGCAGAGAGCTGTTTAAGGCTCTTACTCTATGTCACTCATATTTTTAGTGAGAATATATGGTTTTTTTTGTAAGCCCAAAATCCACTCGGCATAGGAAAATAAGTACATTTTTCTTAGCCTTAGGAAAATAGCTTAGTTTAATGCTTGAACCTTTTTGACAAACTGCAGAATCATTTGATGTTGATATGACAATTATTTGGATGGATTTTTAGATTTTTGACAGAATTTTTCACTGTTCTGAAGACTCTAGGAAAAAATACACTGTTTAATTTTATAGTGTAATGATTAGAAGCTTTACCTCTGGCAGAATTGTAATTTCAGTTCTGCTTGATCTGTAGTTCAGTGTCTGTTTAGTAAGGAGGCCTTAGCCTAGTCTCTGTAGTGCTGTTCTTTGTATGTGTGCCTATAGAAGTGTGTCTCGGGGACAACCATAGGTATAGTACCTTAAGCGCACTATGGGGAAAAGGACACTATAGATGTTCTTTGTATGTCTGTAGCTTTAAATCTAAAAGGGGACCCAACCCTATTACAGGAAGACAGTGCTGGCCACTGTTCCGCTGTACTGTGACCCTGCTCATATTAGCCTTTCACTTATTCTGACCAGACATTAAAATAACTTTAATGTATGGTCAAAGAGGGGAAAGAGCCCTGCCCAGGCCACCTAAGTTCTGTAAAAAGGAAAGAGCCCTGCCTAGGAAGGAAAGAGCCCTGCCTAGGGCCACCTAAGGTCTTTAAATACATCACTATTTAGGGTTTGGTATGATTGTGGAAGGTATGATGGAATGAGAGTGTGACTTGTAATCAAAGAATGGAAAAATGGGAATTCATTATGGTGTATTATTGGGAATTTATCCTCTCTGCCATGTATGGAGTCACATACTCGCACGGGTACAGCGACACGACGTCATGCGAACGGGGTATTGCGAGAGATCCGTTAGGGTCATAGAAAGATCCGCTAAGTGTGTGTTGAAGTTCATGGTGGAGAGTATGAATCATATTGGTATTACAAATACTAGGAAAAATAAATGACTTATTGGATTTTTGGGAAAAACAGGATGCTCGCACATTTCTCTTTATTCTTTCAGAAACAACTTGCCAGACATCTATCCTGAGGAGGATAAGACTGCCTGACCAGAGTCCATCCGGAAGTAATCCATCCAGAGGAATCCATCCCGAAGGGAGTCTCTGACCAGACCAGAAACTATCCTGAGTCTATCTTTACAGAAGGATTTCTACTGGATCCACTGTTTTGGGTGAAATAGTTCGACTAAGGCCTGAATTCCAAAAAGAGACTTTTTCATCAGTTCCATAGTTGCGTGTGTCATCTGTTGAAGAATGGAACAAGATCTGGATCTCAGACCCAGGAAGATTGTATGGATTGTGGGACATTCTTATGTGTATTGGGCTCGTAGGAAAGCTACTAATAGTGACTATGGGGAAAACCTTGGGTTATCTAGAAATAACTTCATGATCTATTGGTTCAGTATTAGAGGGATGATTT
The DNA here is from genome assembly GCF_040937935.1 of Hyperolius riggenbachi. Classification (NCBI taxonomy): domain Eukaryota; kingdom Metazoa; phylum Chordata; class Amphibia; order Anura; family Hyperoliidae; genus Hyperolius; species Hyperolius riggenbachi. The sequence goes on along the minus strand of NC_090655.1, from coordinate 160,294,468 downwards.
GGAATATGTTTTTTGGTAGGGTTACTTCTTTAATGCGGAGATTTCCTATGCCAGACATTCTTATTTGTCACTTGGGTGGGAACGACGTGGGTAAAGTTAACACTATTGATTTGTTACACCGCATGAAATATGATTTTATGCGCATTCATGAGATCATTCCCCAATGTGTGTTGGTTTTTTCTGAAATCATTCCCAGACGGGTGTGGATTTTTCCTCAAGATAGATTGAGGACCATTAAGACATTCATTAATAGGGCCTTATCTAGATCCCTGCCAGCTATAAGGGGTTTTTCTTATTGGCATAATAAGCTTGAGGGTTCCCGGCCTAACTTATTCCGCCCGGATAGGGTTCACTTGTCTGATCAAGGATTGGATATTTTTAATGCCGATCTTAGATCAATGATTGAATCAGCTGCCATGAGGGGTGGGTCACTATATTAAGGATATGATAGAAAGAGAGCTAGTTGTAAGTCACATTATGGGTTAATGCTTTCTGAAGAGTAAAAGCCTTTATTTTGCTATATCATTTTTCAAGTAAAAATTAGAATTAGGGTTTTTGTAAGTTATATAATGGGTTGACATGTAATGAGCAGATATCTCAATTACTAAATAAGGCCAAATGCTGATAAATCCAGGGATTTTTTCTGATCGCCATTTTGGGGTCAGGAAGGAATTTTCCCTTTTTGGGGCTAAATACACTATGCCTTACAAGGGTTTTTCGCCTTCCTCTGGACCAGCAGTGAAATGGGCCGGTGTGGTGTGTTATGTTATGTACACACCTCTTTCTTCAACCCAGATAACTATAAAACTGTATATTTATCAGACAGTAAAATATATATTTACATACCCACGCATACGTGTTGCTACACATATAATTCAGCAGACCTGATCTCAGTGGGCAATTTTCAGGGTACAAGTCTCCTATATTTGGTACCTTGGTCTTTGGTAGATTCAAGTTGGCCATAATTGTCTTGCTAAGTTTTACTAGAGTATTATATTCTGTCCTATCCTGATTATGAATATAACTGATGAGTGCCCATATGTTTGATTAGCAGAGTCCTTCTAGTATGGTCAAATCTGAAGGTAGCCATCATTACAGTTGTCCTGTTAGTCCTGATCTTGAAAGAGTATCTATAGCAGCGGTTGCTATTAGTTACATCTTTTTCTGCTTTGATTTGTAGTGTGTCTGTATAGATATTTACCGCTACTGTGGTAAAACGTCAATTAGCTAACATTCCTTTTCCTTGTTAAATCAGAGTTGTATCTGTTTGTCTGAACAAGCATAACAGGATTTTGGTCAGTATGATTGGTGCAATGGACTACAATTTCACAGCAACACAGTTGCCTTGGGCAACCGGATTGGTATATTTAGTATGGGATAATTGGAAGGCCAGAGATGTTGAGGATCTCATGTAGCCTTATTCCCTAGATTTCTGCTGTGATCTGTATTCCCTTTCACAAATGTGTCCTGGACTGAGGCCTGTAGCTACGGTTTGACCTGCTTGGTGAGTTCTGGCAGTACTCCTGTATTTCTGATCTCAGCCTCTGTACTCGGGGCATTAAGGCCTGAGTATGATTGTAGTTGGGTTGATGTCCACTCCCTGGGTTAACAGGAGTGTGTGACCTAGAGTAAAGGATACAAAGATAGTTTGGAGTACAGTGGCTGATGGAGGGTCGGAGGTCTGCCATGCCTCACAAATGGGTTATAAACTAAATTGTAAAGTCAAGACCACCCTCTCACAAATATAGCCACCTTATGCATGCGCTAGTTGCTATCATAAGGGTGTTTTTGACCTTGGCCTACCTAAAAGCCTAGTATTTAGACAAGCCCTTTTTTAGACAGGAGCAGATGGAAACTTCTCTTGGAGTAAGTGCTGATATAAGACAGTTTCTTTCTTGTATTGATCTGAGAGAAACATTCCTGCTGCAGGCTAATTTATACACATGAGTGTACCCTCACATGCAGTATGCATAAGATTTTTGTTAGATTACATCAGGAAAGAGAAGTGCAGACAACTTCTCATGTTATGTCCGTTATCGCATCGGAGGACTGTGACCAGAATTTTGCCCACTGATATGTTAGTTCTGTATAAGGCTAAATAATTGACATTGATATGATTATCTTTTTTCATAAAGATACAATTAGATTGGCATCCTCCAGGATACTAATCTTTGGGGGACAATACTAGCATAGTCTGTGTAGCCATTTTTCCTTTGGAAAATGTCTAAAAAGGAGGGAATTGTAAGGGTTCGCAAGCATAAGTATATACACTGTCAGCCATTTTGTCTTCTCAGCAGCCATCTTAGGATCCATATATATATTGTAGCAAGCTTTTAGTTTAGCCAGATCTTGAAGACTGAACCTGTCATGCTACACTGCATTCTCACTTCCCCAATTCTGTTCTAACTTTGTCCTACAGGAAACTTTTATTGTGCCACTTTGACACCTGCAGAGATGTCATATGTTATGCTAGGAAAGTCCTCATCTGTATTATTTAAATCGTGTATTATGTAAATATGCTGGAAATTTCTATGTCTATTGAGTTTGCGCAGGATGTACAAATTACTGTATAAATATAATGATTCAAAGGCAATAATTAATCTGTTTGGCAACCACAACCTGTCTGTGTGTCTCTTATTGTGGCTGACCAGCTGATTCAAAGCCAGTACTGGTATAGAAATCACAAAGTATTATTTCTAGGTTTTCTAGGTCATCACTGAAGGTCCAGTGGGTCTGTAAAGTGACCACTTCCTTTCAAACCTGAGACCTTCAGAGTTCAGCCCACTACAACGGTCTTCTCCAGCATAATACTCATTATTGGACCAGTCCACAGCACTAAGGCAAGAACCCCCAGGAATCTCCCAGAATGACTCACAATTCCAAAGAGACCCCAAGAGATTAGAAGATCCCAGAGAGCCACATGGTGATCCAACAGGACCCCCCACCTGACTCAGGGAAACCCCCAAGCCAAAGTCACAAGGACAACTGTCACAAACAGAGTTTTCAGGAATCAGTACCGTATTGAGGTATGTGGCGCCTCCGACGCCTTCTGGACAAAACACCACCAGGGGGACATCAGAGCACATAAACACAGAGGGCACCTCCGGGCACGCTGGATCACGAAGAACATCTGAGCACACTGGAACAGGAGCAACCACTGGGCATGCTGAGGGACTGTAGACCTCAGAAACCGACACAGCCAGACCAGAATCAGAGCAAGACAAAAAATCATTGTGACCAGTGGTCACGGGTACTGGACTTTCAAAAGGAGACTCAGAATCAGACATAGAAGTCTCTGTGACTACAACAGTATCCAACAAAAACGCATTATTGACTACACATGACTGAAGCTCCAAAAGAGCTGCAAAAGTAGTCAGCATAATAGCGATGCCCACTGAAGTGGGCATTACTTCAGTGGGACTTAGGGGGCAGGAAGCAAATCTTAAAAGCTCTGCGCCCTCAAACAGGAACTCAGAGGTCCCCAAAACATCACATAAAACTTCAGGAGCACAAATTACTAAGTTTTCTGGTAAACTCATCAATGATTCTGAACTATCCATGTTACAGGGCAAAACATCAAATACATTCAGAGGACAGGGCTGATGTTTTAGAAATGGTTCTACAACACACTGAATTTTATTCACATGAACAGACTGCACAGGGATGCCTACTGGAACAGACCCTGACTCCCTGACTTTGGTTTCATTAAACACATAATCCTGCATAGCAGTCAAACTTGACTGCAATTCCAGAATGGCAGAAAAACAGGTGAGTATAACTGCAACACCAAAAAGAGCTTCTGAGCTCTCTGCTGGAGATATTATACCAGGCACTATTGAGTCATACAGAGTACAGGAAGTAAAGTCAGTAGTTTCTGTAGAGCAAGGAAGGGATTCACAAATGTCAGTTTGGCTGGACAACATTGTTTCATTCATGGTACAGGGCAAGTTCACAGAAATATTTTCTGGACAAAACAAAGTTTCCTCAGTATCAGGCTCACACAACCAAAGCTCTGTATCACCCTTAAACTCGGCCAACAATGTCAAATCAGGGGAGTCAGAACGCAAAATTTGCGGATCCCACATCGCCTTCGGTTGTGGAATGTCGAGGACAGGAAAATTGGAACAATTTTCATCTGGCAGTGTGTTTTCACAGGTGTCAACAGAGTGAGGCATAGGTTTCTTTGCAGAAGAAGTTGAGACAGAAACACGGGGAATTTTATTTGACACATTAACATTGTTCTTCAAGTTGCATCGTTTAGGAATTTTCCCCATAGCAAGTTCATAAATGGAAGATCTTAAAAGATTACTGGGGGGAAAAGATCTGTTTTTATATTGATCATAATTTGCAGGAACACCTGAGATAAAAGCATCAGATCGCTGTAATGATCTGCGGTCGATTTCCACCGACAGCGCACTCCAGGTGCGCTGAAGCAGATGGAAATCCCCACAATCACGGAAGAAGTGTACCCAGTATGTGCAAACACACATGCAGAGGGAAATTCCAACCAGCAGGTGGAGCTGTGGAGTACAGAGAAGCAGGTTCTCTGTACAACCACAGATGTCAGATTGGAATTGCACGACTTGAAACAAAAAAGAGCAAACAGAAACAAGATAACACGATAGTAGAGAACAGGAACAGATGCAGACAAAGAATGTCTACCAATCTAGTCGCCCCCCCGGCGACGATAGACATATGAAACAGACAAGAGTGTGAAAACCAATCGCACAAGAGGCGATTGCTATCAGAGATACAAGACTGAGTAAAGACAGAGCATGAAGGAAGCTACAGCAATAGGTACAATGTAAAGGCCAAGGAAAATAATAAAGCACTAACTGAACGCAGTCACCGCACGTTATGCGCAACAGCGACAAAACACGTTAATGGCACGGACACCGCACGATAAGTGCAACAGTGACAAAACGTACCAACCCTGACTAACACATGAAGACAGAAAGCAAAGACAAACAGACAGTGAGAACGCTTGCCAATTGGTTGTCTAACACCAGACAACAGCAAGCATTCCTTCCCTGCAAGACAGACAGATAGAGTAACCAGTAGCAACCGCTGCCAAGGTATACTCCACAACACAAACAAGGGAGGTCCACCACCTCTAACGCTAGGGTAAGTGCGACCAAGGAACAGGACTGAACGATTCACTTCCAACCACCGCTGGAGGTAGTGCAATCGCAACAACAGGACGAGACAAAACTAGACAGAATGATTCGCTACCAGCCACCGCTGGAGGCAGCGCAATCACAAGTTCGGGACAAGACAAGATAGACAGAACGATTCGCTACCAGCCGCCGCTGGAGACAGTGCAATCGCAAGTTCAGGACAAGACAAGATTAGGCAGTACAAATATAACACAATACTAGCTGCACTAATAGGAATGTCGAATGCACTCCCCAAGAATAACTACACTAGAATATAGACAATATGATCCAAACAGGCTGAGGCTCAAGGTGAGTCTATCAAACAAAAAACTATGACGAGCGAGGAACTCTGGGAGAAAGTGACATATATATACTGAAAACCTTCCAAGGAAGCAGACAAGCAATTTGCATGACAAGTGGATGCAAATCAGTCCACAGCAGCAAGCTGACAAAAAAGGCCTCTTTTCCCTGGATTGCATTATGCAACCTGCATAAGAAACCAACCAAATGTCCAGGGAAACACGGCCAGCAAAGCTGATTCTAACAATCGCACAGATTCAAACTCCACACAAGCAGTTGCCATGGGAAACAGACTTTCAGAATTCACACATTCCGTTGCTTTGGGGAATGAAACACACTCAAAATTTACTTGCTTCACCTCAGGGAAATTGGAACAATCGCCCGCTGACAATGTGTTTGTACAGGAGTTAACTGATTGATGTGTATGTAATTCAGACAACATTGTTTGCCACACACAAATCACCGGATTCACCAAATGTTCCTCACACTCACCAGATTCAATCAAGGTGCAAATTGAGTCAATACAGGCATTTAAACACATCTCATCTTTTCCAAAATAGAAATCACAAAACGAATTCCAATCAGTGGCAAACTCTTCAATCAGAGCCCCGATTTCCCAGGAAGCAAATGGAGGCTCCCACAAACCTATATCCACATAACACTGATACGGATTGGGGTCAGGAACATAAAGAGAATCTTTTCCACCTTTAATAGAGCAAATGGCACTGCTTATATCACATTCAGATCTGTTGGTAAATTCAGGCTGAAAAGTTCCACCAGATTTTACTGGAGCAAACTTTTCACTTGTAACAGCTACAGAAAGCGTCTCTTTCAGGTGAGTATGTTTCTTAGACTTTTTCTTTTTAATCTTTACAGCTTTAGATTGCTGCTGGCCAGATGAAAAAGAATCTTTGGAACTTTTTCTTGCAAACTGAATAGTTCTGCAGGAAATTACTGAATCAACAGATTGAGCTAGCAACTCATTAGAATATGGTAATGACTGAGTAGTACTGCATGAATTATTTGGATCAGCAGTTTGCACAGCAGGAAAAAACTCATTGAAATAGCGTGGCATAGGAATTTCAAGTTTACAAGAAAATAAATGAGCAAGAAATCTGCGAGGGTTATGTATCAGATTCCAGTGTCTAGCCCATTTATCAGCCCACACAAACAGATCCCCTTGGAGAAGATTGCAAGCAATCTAAATCCCCAAAGTGGAAATTTCAGTGGCCTGAAATTCAGGATTCACCAGGAATCTCAAACACTTTGATATAAACTCATCTCTGGTTTCAGAGCTCAGTGTCTTAAATCTTTTAAAGACACAAGAACCATAATGCACAAAATCGTACAATTCAGAAATTCCCTCTACACTGGGAATTTCGGTTGGGCTCGACATAATGTAATGATCTGCGGGCGATTTCCAGTCAGCGCACACCACGTGTGCTGAAGCAGAAGGAAATCCCCACAGTCACAGAAGCAAAGTACCCAGTATATATTTGTAGAGGAGAATTCCAACCAGCAGATGGAGCTGTGGAGTACAGAAGTCCTCTGTACAGCCACAGATGCCAGATTGAAATTGTACGATTAAGCAAGACTGGGCAACAAAGTAGCAACACAGAAGAAAGCAAGAACAGAGACAGACTATATGAATGTCTACCAATCTAGTCGCCACCCAGCGACGGTAGACATATCACATCAGAACAGACCAGAATGAGAAAGCTAATCCAAAGAGAGGTGATTGCTATCAGCAACACAAGACTGATCAAAGACAGAGCATGAATAGTAAGGAAGACACAGCAAATAAGTACAATCTGAATGCCAAGGAAAATAACAAATGAAGTAGCTAAACGCGGTCACCGCACGTTATGCGCAACAGTGACAAGCGCGTTAACGTCACCGCACGTTAAGCGCAACAGTGACAAAACATACCAACCCTGACTAATAGACAAACACGGAGAACAAAGACAAACAGATAGCGGGAACGGTTGTCTCACACCAGACAACAGCAAGCGTTCGATCCAGACAAAACAGACAGAAGGAGTAACCAGTAGCAAACACAGCTAAGGTTATACTCCAAGATTCAGACAAGGGAGATCCACCGCCTCTAACGCTAGGGCGAATGCGATCTAAGAACAGGACAGAACGACTCACTGGCAGCCACCGCTGGCGACAATACAATCGCACGGACAAGACAAGATAGAATAGGCAGTACAAATATACACAAAACTGATTGCACTAATAGGAGTGCAAGGAGCACTCCCCAAGAATAAACTACACTGGAATATTAGCAACAAAGATGCTGAGGCTCTAAAGTTAGTCTCCCTAATCAGGAACTATGTCGAGCAAGGAATTCTGGGAGGAAGTGACATTTATACAGGAAACCTTCAAAAGAAGCAGACAAGCAGATTGCTTGAAGATAAGTAGATGCAAATCAGTCAACCTTGCAAACTGACAGAAAGGCCTCTTTCCCTGGACTGAACTATGCAACCTGCAAACTGTCCAGGGAATCAAGGCCAGCAGAGCGGATTCTGACACCAGGGATTGCTGCGCGCAGTGATGTGCGCGCATCCGCCGGAATTAGGCTCCGCCCACCCGCGATGTCAGCCCGCCGGCTGTTTAGAAGCGCCGGCGGGTTGTTAACCCCTGATCTGACGCATAGTAAGCGTATAATACGCTTTATAATGTATACAAAGCGTATTATACAGGCTGCCTCCTGCCCTGGTGGTCCCAGTGATCGAGGGACCACCAGGGCAGGAGGCAGCTAGAGATGGCCCGAACCTCCGATTTTCGGTTCGCGAACCAGGTTCGCAAACTTCCACGAAAGGTTCGGTTCGCGCGAACTTTCGCGAACCGCAGTAGACTTCAATGGGGAGGCGATCTTTGAAAACTAGAAAAAATTATGCTGGCCACAAAAGTGATGAAAAAGATGTTTCAACCACTTGCCGACCGCCCACAGCCTATGGGCGACGGCAAAGTGGATGCCGAAAGGGCCGCAATACACCATTCGGCGGCGGCTTCTTACGACTCTGCGGGGCAGCGATCGCGTCACTGGTGACGCGCGCTGTCCCTGGCAACAGGCTCCGCCCACCCGCGACGTCATCCCGCCGGCCGGTAGTAAGCGCTGGCGGGATGTAAATACTCGATCGCCGATATATGTTTATAATAAACAAAGTGTATTATACAGGCTGCCTCCTGCCCTGGTGGTCCCAGTGATCGAGGGACCACCAGGGCAGGCTGCAGCCACCCTAAGTCGCACCCAAGCACACTGATCTGCCCCCCCCTGCCCTCTGATTGCCCACAGCACACCTCAGACCCCCCCCCTGCCCACCCCCCAGACCCCTGTTTGCACCCAATCAACCCCCTAATCACCCATCAATCACTCCCTGTCACTTTATGTCAGCGCTATTTTTTAATAGCCTCTAATCTGCCCTCTGGTGTCTCCTGATCACCCCCCCCCACCCTCAGATCCTCCCCAGACCCCCCCCCCCCCTGTGTACTGTTTACATCTATTCTCTCCACTAATCACCTGTCAATCACCTGTCAATCACCCATCAATCACCTGTCAATCACCCATCAATCACCCCCTGTCACTAACACTGCCCCCTGGGGGCTCTGATCTCCCCCCCCCCCACACACCCTCAGATCCTCCCCATACCCCCCCCCCCCCGTGTACTGTTTACATCTATTCTCCCCACTAATCACCTGTCAATCACCCGTCAATCACCCCCTGTAACTAACACTGCCCCCTGGGGGCTCCTGATCACCCCCCACACCCTCAGATCCTCCCCAGACCCCCCCAGATCCCCCCCCCCTGTGCACTGTATACATCTATCCTCCCCTGTAATCACCGTCAATCACCCGTCAATCACCCATTAATCACCCCCTGTCACTAACACTGCCCCCTGGGGGCTCTGATCACCCCCCCACACACACACACTCTCAGATTCTCCCTGGACCCCCCCAGACCCCCTCCCCCTGTGTACTGTTTACATCTATTCTCCCCACTAATCACCTGTCAATCACCCGTCAATCACCTGTCAATCACCCCCTGCCACTAACTCTGCCCCTGGGGGCTCCTGATCACCCCCACACCCTCAGATCCTCCCCAGACCACCCTCCCCATGTACTGTATACATCTATCCTCCCCTGTAATCACCTGTCAATCACATGTCAATCACCCGTCAATCACCCTGTCACTGCCACCCATCAGATCAGATCAGACCCTAACCTGCCTCTTACGGGCATCTGATCACCAACCCACACCATCAGATCGCCCGCAGACCCACCCTCAGATCACCTCCAAAGTGCATTGTTTACATCTGTTCTGCCATCTAATCACCCATCAATCACCCATCAATCACCCCTTGTCACCACCTGTCACTGCTACCAATCAGACCAGACCCCTATCTGCCCCTAGGTCACCCAATCACCTGCCCACACCCTCAGAATGCCCTCAGACCCCAGCCCTGATCACCTCACCAGTGCATTGTTTGCATCTATTCCCCCCTCTAATCACACCTTGAGACACCCATCAATCACCTCCTGTCACCACCTGTCACCCCGTAGCACACCTACCCATCAGATCAGGCCCTAATTTGCCCCGTGTGGGCTCCTGATCCCTCGGCCAAACCCTCAGATCCCCCTCAGACCACCTTCCGATCACCTCCCCAGTGCATTGATTGCATCTATTTTCCCCTCTAATCACCCCCTGAGACACCCACCAATCACCTCCTGTCACCCCCTAGTACTCCTATCCATCAGATCAGGCCCAATACAACCTGTCTTCTAAGAGGCCACCCTGCTTATGACTGGTTCCACAAAATTCGCCCCCTCATAGACCACCTGTCATCAAAATTTGCAGGTGCTTATACCCCTGAACATTCATTTTGAGGCATTTGGATTCCAGACTACTCCTCACGGTTTTGGGCCCCTTAAATGCCAGGGCAGTATAGGAACCCCACAACTAGTGACCCCATTTTAGAAAAAAAGACACCCCAAGGTATTCCGTTAGGTGTATGATGAGTTCATAGAAGATTTTATTTTTTGTCAAAAGCTAGCTGAAATTGATTTTTATTGTTTTTTTCACAAAGTGTCATTTTCCACTAACTTGTGACAAAAAATAAAATCTTCTATGAACTCACCATACACCTAACGGAATACCTTGGGGTGTCTTCTTTCTAAAATGTGGTCACTCGTGGGGTCCCTATACTGCCCTGGCATTTTAGGGGCCCTAAACCGTGAGTAGTCTAGAAACCAAATGCCTCAAAATGACCCGTGAATAGGATGTTTGGCCCCTTAGCGCACCTAGGCTGCAAAGAAGTGTCACACATGTGGTATCTCCGTACTCAGGACAAGTAGTATAATGTGTTTTGAGGTGTATTTTTACACATACCCATGCTGGGTGGGAGAAATATTTCTGTAAATGACAATTTTTTATTTTTTTACACACAATTGTCCATTTACAGAGGTATTTCTCCCACCCAGCATGGGTATGTGTAAAAATAAAACCCAAAACACATTATACTACTTCTCCTGAGTATGGCGATACCACATGTGTGACACTTTTTTGCAGCCTAGGTGCGCTAAGGGGCCCAACGACCTGTTCACGGGTGATTTTGAGGCATTTGCTTTCCAGACTACTCCTCACGGTTTAGGGCCCCTAAAATGCCAGGGCAGTGTAGGAACCCCACAAGTGACCCCATTTTAGAAAGAAGACACCCCAAGGTATTCCGTTAGTAGTATGGTGAGTTCATAGAAATTTTTATTTTTTTGTCACAAGTTAGTGGAAAATGGCACTTTGTGAAAAAAAAAAAAAAAACAATTTCCGGCTAACTTGTGACAAAAAATAAAATCTTCTATGAACTCACCATACTACTAACGGAATACCTTGGGGTGTCTTCTTTCTAAAATGGGGTCACTTGTGGGGTTCCTATACTGCCCTGGCATTTTAGGGTCCCTAAACCGTGAGGAGTAGTCTAGAAACCAAATGCCTCAAAATGACTTGTGAAATCCTAAAGGTACTTCTAGGACTTTGGGCCCCTTAGCGCAGTTAGGGTGCAAAAAAGTGCCACACGTGGTATCGCCGTACTCAGGAGAAGTAGTATAATGTGTTTTGTGGTGTATTTTTACACATACCCATGCTGGGTGGGAGAAATATCTCTGTAAATCACAGGTGTCGAACTCCAGGCCTGGAGGGCCAGATCCACGCCAGTGTTTAGGATGGACTGAGAAAGAGAGGAATGTGTTCTACTTGATGGAACACACCTTTCCTGATTCAGACCTATCAATTAATTTGAGCTGTGTCAAAAATGTGTGAGAACCTCGGCCCTCAAAGGACTGGTTTGACATCCCTGCTGTAAATAGACAATTGTGTGTAATAAAATCAAAACATTGTCATTTACAGAGATATTTCTCCCACCCAGCATGGGTATATGTAAAAAATACACCACAAAACACATTATACTACTTCCCCTGAGTACGGTGGTACCACATGTGTGTCACTTTTTTGCACCCTAACTGCGCTAAGGGGCCCAAAGTCCAATGAGTACCTTTAGGGTTTCACGGGTCATTTTGAGACATTTGGTTTCAAGACTACTCCTCACGGTTTAGGGCCCCTAAAATGCCAGGGCAGTATAGGAACCCCACAAGTGACCCCATTTTAGAAAGAAGACACCCCAAGGTATTCCATTAGGGGTATGGTGAGTTCATAGAAGATTTTATTTTTTGTCACAAGTTAGTGGAAATTGATTTTTATTGTTTTTTTTTCACAAAGTGTCAATTTCCGCTAACTTGTGACAAAAAAAAAAATCTTCTATGAACTCACCATACTTCTAACAGAAGACCTTGTGGTGTTGTCTTTCTAAAATGGGGTCACTTGTGGGGTTCCTATACTGCCCTCGCATTTTAGGGGCCCTAAACCGTGAGGCGTAGTCTTGAAACCAAATGTCTCAAAACGACCTGTGAAATCCTAAAGGTACTCATTGGACTTTATGCCCCTTAGCGCAGTTAGGGTGCAAAAAAGTGCCACACGTGTGGTATCGCTGTACTCAGGAGAAGTAGTATAATGTGTTTTGGGGTGAATTTTTACACATAACCATGCTGGGTGGGAGAAATCTCTCTGTAAATCAACAATTGTGTGTAAAAAAAATCTAAACATTGTCATTTACAGAGATATTTCTCCTACCCAGCATGGGTATGTGTAAAAATACACCCCAAAACACATTATACTACTTCGCCTGAGTAAGGCGATACCACATGTGTGGCACTTTTTTGCAGCCTAACTGCGCTAAGGGGCCCAAAGTCCAATGAGCACCTTTAGGCTTTACAGGGGTGCTTACAATTTAGCACCCCCCAAAATGCCAGGACAGTAAACACACCCCACAAATGACCCCATTTTGGAAAGTAGACACTCCAAGGTATTCAGAGAGGGGCATGCTGAGTCCGTGGCAGATTTCATTTTTTTTGTCACAAGTTAGCAGAAATGGAAACTTTTTTTTTTTCTCTCAAAGTGTCATTTTCCGCTAACTTGTGAAAAAAAATAAAATCTTCTATGAACTCACCATGCCTCTCAGTGAATACTTTGGGATGTCTTCTTTCCAAAATGGGGTCATTTGGGGGTATTTATACTATCCTGGAATTTTAGCACCTCATTGTGAGAAAACGCGGAAGCACCGCCGCATGCATCTCTAGCAGGGCGGCGGGTTCCGCGTCCAGCGCGGCAACTGATGCAACTGCTCACTCGTCTTTGTGTCTACCTGAACGCGGAGGAACCGCCGCATGCGCTGGTGGCATGGCGGCGGATTCCACGTGCAGCGCAGCGGGCATATCACAACAAAGTTCTGGTATGGCTGGGAGCTGTAGTCCACATAGGTTTAGGTGGACGCGCGCGCACACTGTGAGGAAGAGCTTTATGTCAGTCAGTGGGGGATCAGCTGACCAGGCTGGTCAGCTGACGCCAGAAACAGTTGCCATTGGTCCAGCACTTGGGGGAGGCGCTGGAGAGCGCTGAACTATATATACTGGTGGCTGGGCATTTGCTGGTTGTCTGCCGTTGCGATCAATACGTGATAGCACTCAGACCTTTTGTCAGTATCTGTGTTATTTGCTAGACCATTTTCCAAGGTGTTGATGACCAAGGAGCTCACACCTTAGTCTAGGAATCCTGTTATTTACTGTGTTACTATCTAAGGTATTTGTTAGACCAGTTTCCAAGGTGTTGATGACCAAAGAGCTCACACCTTAGTCTGGGAATCCTGTTAACATCTGTGTTATATTCTAGACCAGTTCCGGGGTGTTGATGATCTAGGAGCTCACACCCAAGTCTAGGCATTGTCGATTATTTGTTATGACCTTCTGCTTTCCTGACCACTCTTCTGATCTCTGATTAGGTACTTCACTATATCTGATACTCTGTTGCCAAACTCTGCTAGTCTTAGGATTCCGCATCTGTCTCCTGTTTCTGTACTTTATCTGTCTGTGTATTAACGACCTGGCCTGTCCGACCTCGAGAACTATCTTCCCTGTTGGGAGATAGTTTCCAGTCCTGTCAGTGACACTTCACCTTTGGTGTCACTCATCTCTCTGATCCTTCCCACTCTCAGCCTGGCTCCGCCCATTGGGGAGCATCAGACCAGTGGAAGGAACCTGTTCTCTAAGCAGTATCTCGTTCTGCCTAGCACCCTCTACTCGGGTGCTCTCTTCAAAGTATATGGTTGCACCAAACACTTATATTACTCAGGTGTCCAGAGGTTAGAGATATACAGTATCTGATTATTGGTGATACTGCAGATCATCAATAATCGGGTATATATCTGCATTCTCGGTGATACTGCAGATCACCGGTAATCAGATCCTCTCTGTGTTACACCGATCGTTACACTCATGAAACATGACAGGTGCTCAGAAAAGTCGGAGATGCTTCAAAATGGGAAAATTCACTTTTTGCACCATAGTTTGTAAACGCTATAACCTATACCCAAACCAATAAATATACACTGAATGTTTTTTTTTCTTGTTTTTTTTTTCAAAGACATGTAGTACAATACATATGGACAAAAATGTATACAGAAATTTTACTTAATTTGACAAATTTTATAACAGAAAGTTAAAAAAAAACTATTTTTTTTAACAAAATGAATGTATTTTTTGATGAATATAATAAAACCTAAAGATCACAGCAGCAATGAAATAGCACTAAAAGAAAGCTGTATTAGTGACAAGAAAAGGAGGGAAAATTCATTTAGACAGTAGGTTGTATGACCGAGCAATAAACTGTTAAATCTGCAGTGGTCTGAATGGAAAAAAAGGCTCTGGTCCTTAAGGGGTGGAAAGACTGTGGTCCTCAAGTGGTTAAGGGGTCTAACACCTGGAGGGGGGCATGGCGGAGTGGGATACATGCCAAAAGTCCTGGGGAAAACTCTGGATTTGACGCGAAGCAGCGTTTTAAGGGCAGAAATCCCATTGAATGCTAAATTGCAGGCCTAAAGTGCTTTAAAACATCTTTCATGTATATACATCAATCAGGGAGTGTAATTAGAGTACTGCTTCACACTGACACACCAAACTCACTGTGTAACGCACCGCAAACAGCTGTTTGCGTAGTGACGGCCGTGCTGGACTGGTGCGCACCATGGCGAGATTGCTCTTCCTCACTCAGTGATGTCAAGTAATGTCTGACTGCCTTATCAACTTTCAATGGTTCTTTCTCTATCATTGTCAAATCTTACATCTAGTTTTTTAAATACTTGATTTGCTTGCTGTTCAGTACCTGCAACGATAATCTTATGGAGGGCAAGTCTGCCATTGCGAGTGACCACGGGTAATGACTCGATTCTGGTCCGGAGTTAGAGCCTAATAAACGGTTACCACTAGTGTTGGGCGAACAGTGTTCGCCACTGTTCGGGTTCTGCAGAACATCACCCTGTTCGGGTGATGTTCGAGTTCGGCCGAACACCTGACGGTGCTCGGCCAAACCGTTCAGCCACATGGCCGAACTAAGAGCGCATGGCCGAACATTCCCCGAACGTTCGGCTAGCGCTGTGATTGGCCGAACAGGTCACGTGGTTCGGGCCCGAACGCGCTCTGATTGGCCGAACGGTCACGTGGTTCGGGTAAATAAATACCCGAACCACGTCATATCTCCGCCATTTGTCTGTGGGTTTAGCTTTGGGTAGGCAGGCAGGGTAGTTCGCTCTCCAGCCACGCTAGCCAGGGTCCCCCCCAGTCATTGTGTGTCGCTGCTGGGAACAGTAGTACACCGCTCGCTCAGCCACACTATATATAGCATTGTTTACTGCCACTGTGTACCTCGCTCAGCCACGCTATATATATAGCATTGTGTTTTCTGACACTCTGTGTACACGGCTTAGCCTGACTAATATAGCATTGTGTGTACTGCCACTGTGCACCTCGCTCAGCCACGCTATATATAGCATTGTGTGTACTGCCACTGTGCACCTCGCTCAGCCACGCTATATATAGCATTGTGTGTACTGCCACTGTGCACCTCGCTCAGCCACGCTATATATATAGCATTGTGTTTTCTGACACTCTGTGTACACGGCTTAGCCTGACTAATATAGCATTGTGTGTACTGCCACTGTGCACCTCGCACAGCCACGCTATATATAGCATTGTGTGTACTGCCACTGTGCACCTCGCTCAGCCACGCTATATATAGCATTGTGTGTACTGCCACTGTGCACCTCGCTCAGCCACGCTATATATATAGCATTGTGTTTTCTGCCACTCTGTGTACACGGCTTAGCCTGACTAATATAGCATTGTGTGTACTGCCACTGTGCACCTCGCTCAGCCACGCTATATATAGCATTGTGTGTACTGCCACTGTGCACCTCGCTCAGCCACGCTATATATAGCATTGTGTGTACTGCCACTGTGCACCTCGCTCAGCCACGCTATATATAGCATTGTGTTTTCTGACACTCTGTGTACACGGCTTAGCCTGACTAATATAGCATTGTGTGTACTGCCACTGTGCACCTCGCTCAGCCACGCTATATATAGCATTGTGTTTTCTGACACTCTGTGTACACGGCTTAGCCTGGCTATATAGCATTGTGTGTACTGCCACTGTGCACCTCGCTCAGCCACGCTATATATAGCATTGTGTTTACTGCCACTCTGTGTACACCGCTCAGCCAGACTATATACCGTTGTTTACTGACACTCTGTGTACACCGCTCAGCCAGACTATATACCATTGTTTACTGACACTCTGTGTACACGGCTCAGCCTGACTATAAAGCATTGTGTGTACTGCCACTGTGCACCTCGCTCAGCCACGCTATATATAGCATTGTGTTTTCTGACACTCTGTGTACACGGCTTAGCCTGACTATATACCATTGTGTGTACTGCCACTGTGCACCTCGCTCAGCCACGCTATATATAGCATTGTGTTTACTGCCACTCTGTGTACACCGCTCAGCCAGACTATATACCGTTGTTTACTGACACTCTGTGTACACGGCTCAGCCTGACTATAAAGCATTGTGTGTACTGCCACTGTGCACCTCGCTCAGCCACGCTATATATAGCATTGTGTTTACTGCCACTCTGTGTACACCGCTCAGCCAGACTATATACCGTTGTTTACTGCCACTCTGTGTACACCGCTCAGCCAGACTATATACCATTGTTTACTGACACTCTGTGTACACGGCTCAGCCTGACTATATAGCATTGTGTGTACTGCCACTGTGCACCTCGCTCAGCCACGCTATATATAGCATTGTGTTTTCTGACACTCTGTGTACACGGCTTAGCCTGACTATATAGCATTTTGTGTACTGCCACTGTGCACCTCGCTCAGCCACGCTATATATAGCATTGTGTTTTCTGACACTCTGTGTACACGGCTTAGCCTGACTATATAGCATTGTGTGTACTGCCACTGTGCACCTCGCTCAGCCACGCTATATATAGCATTGTGTTTTCTGACACTCTGTGTACACGGCTTAGCCAGACTATATAGCATTGTGTGTACTGCCACTCTGTGTACACCGCTCAGCCAGACTATATAGCATTGTGTTTACTTCCACTCTGTGTCTGCTGGGCCTGGGAACAGTAGTACACCGCTCAACCGCCACTGTATAGCATTGTGCTCTGTGTCGCTGCTGGGAATAGTGGTACACCGCTCACCCGCCACTGTATAGCATTGTGCTCTGTGTCGCTGCTGGGAATAGTGGTACTGTATAGCATTTCTGTACTGCCACTGTACTGCTGCCAGTCAGCGTGTACTGTAAGGATAAGTGAAATGAGGAAGAAATCCGGTGAAAGAGGAAGGGGCAAGGGAAGAGGTGTTTCCCCTGACGGTTCACGTACAGGCCACAGGGGAGCACCCAAGAAAACCCACTCAATACCGCCCATGTTGTCCAGGAGAACAACCCTCACAAATCCAAAAGAACAGGACCAGATAATTACTTGGATGACCTCTCAAGCGTCCAGCAGTGGGTTAAGCAGCACCAGCACATCACGCACGAGGTCCGAGTCCTCAGCCAGTTACAAGGAGCCAGTGGGCACAAAGCTGACACAACCGGCAGCGACACCACGCACACAACTGCCAGATAACCAGTCCTATGAATTACCTCAGGACACAATGGGGTATTCGCAGGAGCTATTCCCAGCCCAACAAACTTCCACCTATGAAAGGTCAATGGAGGAACAGCCAGAAATGTTGTGCCCGGATTCACAACCATTAACTGTGGGAAATGCACCGCGCACTGAAATACAAGGCGAGTCCGAGGAGGACTCGGAAACCCAAATCACAGAGCAAGTTGGGCAGGAGGGGTTGCAATTGCAGGAGGTCGGCCGACAAGATCTGGAAGACGACGTTGGAGTGAGCTGCACAGAGGTTGTTCTGGGGAGCTCTACTCCACGGCGGCGGCCCCCCACAATGACATATGACGAGTTTGAGGAGATGGAACAGGAGGGTATGGACAATGTGGACAGAGACCCAGATTTTATTTGTGAACGAGAACATCGCCGTCGTAGCAGCAGCACAGATGAGTCTGTTGAAGAACCCACTGCTGCACGAGTTCGCCTTGTGCCACAAGGTAGGCGGCGCGCAATTTCAGGCACCACAAGCGTGGAAGTTCAAGTGAGAGGCAAAAGAGGAGGAAACAGAAATCGCCAGCAAGGAGGCAGGTGCTCCAAAGTCTGGGCTTTCTTTGAAGACTGCACTGAGGATGTTACCATGGCGATTTGCAAGGTGTGCAAGACTCGCCTGAGCAGGGGGAAAAGTATTAACAACCTCTCCACCACCAGCATGAGCCGCCACATGCTATCCAAACATCCCACTCTGTGGGCAAACGCGGCAGGACAGGGTACCAGCAACACTGCCTCCCTTGGGTTCACCAGACTCACCACCAGACCCGCCTCAGCAGCAGCAGTAGCCCAGCCATTGCGTGGTTCACAACATTCACAAACATCAGACGACGCTGACACTGTCACTTTCCGGAGTAGTGCTCTTGAGGTCTCCCAGTGTTCATCAAACACAACAACCAACAGCCCTTCCGTGTGCAGCGCTACGGTTCAGTTGTCTGTGTCGGAGATGTTTGAGCGCAAGAGGAAATTGCCAGCAAATGACCCCCGGGCCGTGGCAGTAACAGCCAGCATAGCCAAGCTTCTGGCCTGCGAAATGCTGCCATATCGAGTGGTGGAGACAAACAGCTTCAAGGGCATGATGTCAGTGGCCATCCCACGTTACGTGGTTCCCAGCCGCTACCACTTTGCGCGCTCTGCAGTGCCTGAGTTGCATGAGCACGTGGTCAGCAAAATAACCCGAAGCTTGAAGAATGCCGTTGCCTGCAAGGTTCACCTCACCACTGACACTTGGACGAGTGCGTTCGGACAGGGTCGATACATCTCCCTTACCGCGCACTGGGTGAACCTTGTGGAGCCTGGCAGCGATTCCTCACCTGCTACGGCGCGGGTGTTGCCCACGCCGCAAACAGCTGCACCGCCGTCCCTCCCACTGGATAACAACAGCAGCACCTACCTCTCTGACTCCTTCTCCTCCAACGCATCTCAAAGCTGTACCTCATCCGGAAACGCTAACCCAGCAGCAGTAGGATCGTGGAAGCAGTGCAGCACAGCTGTTGGCATGCGTCAGCAAGCGTTGCTGAAGCTGATCTGCCTTGGGGATAAGCAGCACACAGGGGAGGAAATTTGGAAGGGAATAAAGGAACAGACGGATTTGTGGCTGGCACCGCTGGACTTGAAACCGGGCATGGTTGTGTGTGATAATGGGAGTAATCTCATTCGCGCTTTAAGGTTGGCTAAGCTGACACACATCCCTTGCCTGGCGCACGTGATAAACCTAGTAGTTCAGCGGTTCCTGAGGACATACACAGGCGTGGCCGATCTTCTGTTGAAGGTGCGTCGAGTGGCCAAACATTGTAGAAATTCCAGTACTGCTTCGGGGGCACTCGCCAAGATGCAGGAGCGCTTCAATCTCCCCCACCATCGCTTGCTGTGTGATGTCCCTACGCGCTGGAATTCTACGCTGCACATGCTAGCACGCTTTTGTGAGCAGAAGAGTGCAGTGGTCCAGTACATGACGGCGCAGTACCGAGGCGCATCCGGACAGCTGCCAAGCTTCTGTGGATCCGATTGGGCCAACATGTTGGACCTCTGCCAAGTCCTCCAAAATTTTGAGCAATCCACGTTGCTTGTGAGCAGTGACAACTCTTCAGTCAGCATTACCATACCACTGCTGTGTTTACTGAAGAGGTCAATGTTGAAAATCAAGGAAACAGCTGTCATGATGCAACTGGGGGAATCTGAAGGAGAAAACGATCAGCGTGATGGTACCAACATCAGGCCATCCGCCTCAGGGAACGCTGGCCCCAGCAGCTATGACGAAGAAGAGGAGGAGGAACAGCTGGAGTTGGAGCAGGAATTTCATGCCACCACTGACGAGGGCCAGAGCGGTGCACGTTGGACTTCCACAATTCAACACGAATGGTCAGCAGAAGCAGACCAGGAGGAAGGTGACGACTATGATGCATCACAACAACTATCACAACGCTCACAAGAGGATGATGAGGATTCTGGTAGGACTCTGGCACACATGGCTCAATTCATGCTAGACTGCATTGAACGTGACCCACGCATTGTGCGCATTCTGGACAACACCAATTACTGGGTTTATACCCTTCTGGATCCACGGTACAAACACAATGTTCCAAAACTGCTTGAAGAAAGAGTCAGACAGGTCAAAATGGAAGAATACCAGCAGGCCCTTGTGGAGACTTTAGAGAGGAGATTGACATCCTCCCCCTCCTCTAGCCATTTGTACGCAGACAGACTGACTTCCGCAAACCCAGGACGACCAGGAGGGCAGCAAACAACGCAAGCCGCAGCTAGTGCCCAAAAGGGAATGGTATCGGCAGTGTCCTTGGAGTGGGAAAATTTTCTGACACCCATGCAGCAGCAGCCCACTGAACAGCAAGCGTGCAGATCCACCTCCAACACCGATCGCCTGGAGAAGATGGTCAAGGACTACATGTCAGATGACGTAGCTGTGTCGAACAATCCATCTGCACCCTTCAACTATTGGGTATCGAAGCTAGACACCTGGCACGAACTGGCAATGTACGCAATAGAGGTGCTGGCTTGCCCGGCAGCCAGCGTTATGTCGGAACGTTGTTTCAGTGCTGCCGGAGGCATCGTCACAGATCGGCGTATCCGCCTCTCCACAGAAAATGCAGACCGTCTGACTCAAATTAAAATGAATCAATCCTGGATTGGAAATGACTACGCAACACTCCAAGACCCCAACCAAGTAACATGACCAATGAACATCTGGGATGGTGTAGCATTTCCGGTCCCTGTTTATTGAACCTCTCATCTGTATTACATTTATGACTGCATGGCGGCAAAAAGCATTGCTGCTATATCCGCACGCTTTTTGTCCTCATGCAAGGCCTAGGTTGTTGTGTCTCAAAAACCGTGGCCTTCTCCTCCTGCGCCTGCTCCTGTTCCATCACGTCTGCTGCTGCTGGGTTAGCGTTGCCGCGTGGTCCCTGTTTATTGAACCACTTATCTTTATTACATTTATGACTGCATGGCGGTACAAAGCATGCTATCCGCACGCTTCTTGCCCTCATGCAAGGCCTGGGTTGTTGTGTCTCACAAAGCGTGGCCTTCTCCTCCTGCGCCTGCTCCTGTTCCATCACGTCTGCTGCTGCTGGGTTAGCGTTGCCGCGTGGTCCCTGTTTATTGAACCACTTATCTTTATTACATTTATGACTGCATGGCGGTACAAAGCATGCTATCCGCACGCTTCCTGCCCTCATGCAAGGCCTGGGTTGTTGTGTCTCACAAAGCGTGGCCTTCTCCTCCTGCGCCTCCTCCTGTTCCATCACGTGTGCTGCTGCTGGGTTAGCGTTACCGGTCCCTTTTCCTGGAACCTCTTATATGTATTACATTTATGACTGCATGCCGACAAAAAACATGTTACCTGTGCAAAGAAAACAGACATTTCCCGCATTTAAAAGACAGTTTTCCCTTTGAAACTTTAAAATCGATTTTCTCAAAAACTATAAGCTCTTTTTGCTAATTTTTTTTTCCTCTTGTACCCACTCCCAAGGTGCACATACCCTGTAAATTTGGGGTATGTAGCATGTAAGGAGGCTTTACAAACCACAAAAGTTCGGGTCCCCATTGACTTCCATTATGTTCGGAGTTCGGGTCGAACACCCGAACATCGCGGCCATGTTCGGCCTGTTCGGCCCGAACCCGAACATCTAGATGTTCGCCCAACACTAGTTACCACCCCTGCACATCCAAGGAAGGCAGCAGGCATGGCATGCACGTCCTGAGGTAGTGACCAAAAATAACAATACAGGAGGACTTTCGAGGCCGTGCTGTATATGTGAAATGAATTAACTTTAAATCCTTTAACGAGAATCTGTTATGGAGGTCAAGTCTGATTGTGCCTTCACTGTGACTCACCAGGTTGGTCACCTCCTCAAGGAGGCGAGAATCTGTTATGGAGGGCAAGTCTGCCATTGCGAGTGACCACGGGTAATGGCCGGGGAATCCTGGTTCGATTCTGGTCCGGAGTGGGAGCCTAAGAAACAGCTACCACCCCTGCACATCCAAGGAAGGCAGCAGGCAGGCATGCACGTCCCGAGGTAGTGACCAAAAATAACAATACAGGAGGAATTTTGAGGCCCTGCTGTATATGTGAAATGAATCAACTTTCAATCCTTTAATGAGAATCTGTTATGGAGGGCAAGTCTGATGGTGCCTTCACTGCGACTCACCAGGTTGGTCACCTCCTCAAATGAAGAATCAGAATCAGAATGTTTTTTATTCGCCAAGCACGACACAAGTCGTGCCCGGAATTGGGGTTGGCACAGAAGATGTAAAAAAACACAGCTCAGGAGGGAGACAAATTACTTTGACAGAGTAAAAACTACAGACTGAGACGGGACATAATAAACATAATAAACATAATAAACATTGACAAATTTTCCTTGTCAGTGCAGAACTGAGCAGCTTAACACTTTGACGCTGGAGGCTGGGATGGACCACCGTTCTATCAGAGCAGTCGAACTGACTGCAGGTCTAGGGTGGGAGCCACTTAATAGAGTTCAGGAGGTTGACGGCCGAGGGGAAGAAGGTGTTCTTGTGCCTGGCTGTCTTGGTGGATATGACCCGAAGTCTCTTCCCCAATGGGAGCCGGCTAAAGTAGCGGTGGCCTGGATGTGAGGGATCAGTTGCAATTCTTTGTGCTCTGGATCGCAGTCTAGAGAGGAAGAGGCGGTCGAGCGGGGGGAGGGGTTTCCCTATGTTTCTCTCTGCTGACCTGATGACTCTCTGTAGCTTGTATCTGTCCCTGTTTGAGGAGCCAGCATACCATACCAGTATGGATGAGCAGATGACAGATTCTATGGTGGCAGTATAGAAGTTTGGCCGCATGAGCCTGCATGCATTTCGCATCAGTGTCCGGTTGTTGGGCCACAACATCCCCATCTCCCCAGATTGTGTCCTTCTACTGTAATTGTACAGGTACAGGGTGACGGCTTTCTCCTGTTCTAGCAGGCAAGAGAACATGACCAGGGTCGAATTCCAGTGAGTCGGGCTATCACATATCAAGCGTCTCACCGGCAAGTTGTTTCTCCGCTGAATGTCCGCAAAGCATGCCACTGAACACAATAGGTAGGTATATGCAGTGATGAGGTGGGTGCACTGAACACAACAGGTAGGTATATGCAGTGATGAGGTGGGTTCACTGAACACAACAGGTAGGTATATGCAGTGATAAGGTGGGTTCACTGAACACAACAGGTAGGTATATGCAGTCATGAGGTGGGTTCACTGAACACAACAGGTAGGTATATGCAGTGATGAGATTGGTGCACTGAACACAACAGTTATGCAGTGATGAAGTGGGTGCGTAGGTATATGCAGTTCTGGGTATTACAATGTGCACCTGTCACACACACAGGTAGTCACTGAATGTGCTGGGCCTTGCTGGCAGTGGCACACACACAGTATGAATTAGCAAGGCTGTTTATGCAACACAAGTGTCAGTGGGACACACAGAAAAAAAATAGATCAAAAGAACAAGATTAGCTCTCAAAAGAGCTGTTGTGGGGTGCTATTTTAGCATTAAGAATCAGCAAGGAGCAAGCTAACAAGCCTACAACAACCTAACGAATCTTTTCCTATGAGACAGTCTGATGCAGCTGTCCCTTCTCTAATTAATGCAGGCACACAAATGAGTGTAATGGCCGGCGGAGCCTGCCTTTTATAAGGGGGAGTGCCTCCACGAGGGAGTGTAGCCTGATTGGCTACAATGTGCCTGCTGACTGTGATGTAGAGGGTCAAAGTTGACCCGAATGGTGCACTATGGGGGCGAACCGAAGTTCCGGGAAAGTTTGCCTTACATAGCGTACGCCTGGAACCGTTCGCCTGGAACCATTCGCCGGCAAACCATTCGGGCCATCTCTAGAGGCAGCCCTCCTAGTAAGCACACAAACACACTGATCCTGCCCCCCCCTGCCCCCTCAGACCACTGTTTGCACCCAATCACCCCCCTAATCACCCATCAATCACCCCCTGTCAATATCTGTCAATTCTATATTTTATATCACCCCCACACCCTCAGATCCTCCCCAGACCCCCCCTCAGACCCCCTCCCCGTGTACATCTATCCTCCCCTGTAATCACCCACTGATCACCTGTCAATCACCCGTCAATCACCCCCTGTCACCACCTGTCACTGCCACCCATCAGATCAGACCCTAACCTGCCCCTTGTGGGCACCTGATCACCCGCCCACACCCTCAGATCACCCGCAGACCCGCCCTCAGATCACCTCCCAAGTGCATTGTTTACATCTGTTCTCCCCTCTAATCACCCACTGATCACTCATCAATCACCCCCTGTCACCACCTGTCACTGCTACCCATCAGATCAGACCATAATCTGCACCTTTCGGGCACCCAATTACCCGCCCACACCCTCAGATCGCCCTCAGCCCCCCCCCCCGATCACCATGCCAGTGCATTGCTTGCATCTATTCTCCCCTCGAATCACACCCTGATCACCTATCAATCACAACGTCACCCCCTGTCACCACCTGTCACTGCTACCCATCAGATTACACCCTAATCTGCCCCTTGCGGGCACCCAACCACCCACCCACACCCTCAGATTTTATTTTTTTGTCACAAGTTAGTGGAAAATGACACTTTGTGAGAAAAAAAACAATAAAAATCAATTTCCGCTAACTTGTGTCAGAAAATAAAACCTTCTATGAACTCACCATACTCCTAACGGAATACCTTTGGGTGTCTTCTTTCTAAGATGGGGTCACTTGTGGGGTTCCTATACTGCCCTGGCGTTTTAGGGGCCCTAAACCGTGAGGAGTAGTCTAGAAACCAAATGCCTCAAAATGACCTGTGAAATCCTAAAGGTACTCATAGGACGTTGGGCCCCTTAGCGCACCTAAGCTGCAAAAAAGTGTCACACATGTGGTATCACCGTACTCAGGAGAAGTAGTATAATGTGTTTTGGGGTGTATTTTTACACATACCCATGCTGAGTGGGAGAAATATCTCTGTAAATGGACAATTGTGTGTAAAAAAATAAAAAAAAATCTCATTTACAGAGATAATTCTTCCACCCAGCATGGGTATGTGTAAAAATACACCCCAAAACACATTATACTATTTCTCCTGAGTACGGCGATACCACATGTGTGACACTTGTTTGCAGCCTAGGTGCGCTAAGGGGCCCAAAGTCCTATGAGCACCTTTAGGCTTTAAAGGGGTGCTTACAATTTAGCACCCCCAAAATGCCAGGACAGTAAACACACCCCACAAATGACCCCATTTTGGAAAGTAGACACCCCAAAGTATTCAGAGAGGGGCATGGTGAGTCCGTGGCAGATTTGATTTTTTTTGTCACAAGTTAGCAGAAATTGAAACTTTTATTCTTTTTTTTTTGTCACAAAGTGTCATTTTCCGCTAACTTGTGACAAAAAAATAAAATATTCTATGAACTCACCATGCCTCTTTGGAATGCCTTCTTTCCAAAATGGGGTCATTTGGGGGGTATTTATACTATCCTGGAATTCTAGCACCTCATGAAACATGACAGGTGCTCAGAAAAGTCAGAGATGCTTCAAAATGGGAAAATTCACTTTTGGCACCATAGTTTGTAAACATTATAACTTTTACCCAAACCAATAAATATACAGTTATTGGATTTTTTTAAATCAAAGACATGTAGCACAATACATTTGGACAAAAATGGATATAGAAATGTTACTTTATTTGAAAAATGTCAGCACAGAAAGTTAAAAAATGTCTTTTTTGATGAATATAATAAAAACTAAAAATCACAGCAGCAATCAAATACTACCAAAAGAAAGCTGTATTAGTGACAAGAAAAGGAGGTAAAATTCATTTAGGTGGTAGGTTGTATGACCGAGCAATAAACCGTTAAAGCTGCAGTGGTCTGAATGGAAAAAAGTGTCTGGTCCTTAAGGGGTTTTATGACTGCAGTCCTTAAGTGGTTAACTTCCCTGGTGGTTAATTTTTTTTTGCCAAATAGGCAAAAATCCTTGTTTTTTTTTTTTTTTTAAATTGTGTTTCATGTAAAGCTACCAGAGTGGTAGCTACATGAAACACCACTAGAGGGCGCATGTGTCCCTCTAGTGCGATCGTCGCCGGCATCAATAGCAAACAGGGGAACGCATATATAACGCTCTCCCCTGTTTGGCTTCTTCCCATGGCGACGATCGGAATGACGTCATGGACGTCAGCCGAAGTCCTGACGTCAGACGCCTCCGATCCAGCCCATAGCGTTGCCTGGAACTCATTGGTCCGGGCAGCGCAGGGCTCTGGCGAGGGGGGGCTTCTTCTCCCGCTGCGTGCGGGCGATCGCCGCAAAGCGGCGCTGATCAAGCTGTGCGCGCGGCTAGCAAAGTGCTAGCTGCGCGCACAGCACTTTAAATTGCACAAATCGCCCCACCAGGGGCTGAGATATCTTCCTGCGCAGCATAGCCCGAGCTCAGCTCGAGCCGCCAGGAAGGTTAAATGTATCAGGAGGCTCTGGACTGGGACACAATTTTGGGAACTGAAGAATTTCCACGTTAAGCACAAAATTACAATTCATTTTCATTATGAAAACTATCATAGTTACAAAAACCATCGGAATTGTGAAATTTTGCGTGAATAAAATCTCACATAATTTGACGAAATTATGAATTTCCAATTATGGCCGTGAACGTAATTTTGCAATATACACAACATTTTGCTTAATCGTAATTAGAGGTGGGCCAAACGGTTTGCCCGTAACTCATTTAACCACTATACCACCAACAACACTAGATGCTGAAGCCAGCCTAGCATGTACCATTATGATCAATCCAAGAGAAAAATTAGCTTGCTTAATCCACGAAATTGTACTAAATCAAAAGCCAGCTTACATACCGCGGCTGGGAATTGAACCCAGGCTGGGCTGGGAATTGAGCCCAGGTCTCAGTGTGCGGTAGGTAACTCATTTAACCACTATAGCACCAACAACACTACATGCTGAAACTTCTTGGAGCAGACTTACCTCCTACCTCCAAAAGACACATATACATCCCCATAAAATCATTCAACAGCAACTGCATGAACAGTTTTTGTGGTACACAGTCTGTGTGGCACAATTGGTTAGTGCATTTGGCTATTAACTGCAAGGTTGGTGGTTCAAGCCCACCCACGCATGGCCTTGCCTTTTGTGTTCAACAGTTGTCCGAAGAGAACCCCAGATAGCCAGGTAGATTCATCTCTCTCTCTCTCTCTAGTAGGGATGGTCACCGCTTTCCGCGGAAATGTATTTTCCGCAATTTTAGGCGGAAATTGGTCATTCCGTTCCGTTTGGTCGGAACGGAATTGCTTTTTCAATCTGTCGGAATTCCGAAATTGCCTGTGAAATTCTGCCGGTATCCGTTGATGGTTTTAAGCTGAAAATTCGCTTCAATGGCATCAAGTCCTATAGAGAGAGAGAGAGAGAGATCATTCTCTTGGGTATATCACAATGGTACATGCTAGGCTGGCTACAGCATGTAGTGTTGTTGGTGGTATAGTGTTTAAATGAGTTACCTACCGCACACTGAGACCTGGGTTCAATTCCCTGCCCAGCCTGGGTTCAATTCCCAGCCACGGTATGTAAGCTGGCTTTTGATATAGTACAATTCCGTGGATTAAGCAAGCTAATTTTTCTCTTGGATTGATCTTAATGGTGCATGCTAGGCTGGCTTCAGCCTGTAGTGTTGTTGGTGATATAGTGGTTAAATGAGTTACCAACCGCACGCTGAGACCTAGGTTCAATTCCCAGCCCAGCCTGGGTTCAATTCCCAGCCATGGCATGTAAGCTGGCTTTTGATATAGTACAATTCCGTGGATTAAGCAAGCTAATTTTTCTCTTGGATTGATCATAATGGTACATGTTAGGCTGGCTTCAGCATGTAGTGTTGTTGGTGGTATAGTGGTTAAATGAGTTACCTACTGCACACTTAGACCTGGGTTCAATTCCCAGCCATGGTATGTAAGCTGGCTTTTGAAATACTACAATTCCCTGGAAGATGAGACCCTCAGCGAGGGAGGAGGGAGTGAGGATTCCTGATGTCATAAAGTAGTGTAGGCCTGCAATTGAACATTCAATGAGATTTCTGACCTTAAAACACTGCTTTGTATTAAATCCAGATTTTTTTCTGGGACTTTTGATTTGTATTTTACTCAACCATGTCTTCCTCCAGGTATTAGACCCCATGAAACATCTTTTCTATCATTTTTCCAATCAGCAGAAATTTTTCAAAATTTTGAAGTTCGCCTCCCCATTGAAGTCTATTGCGGTTCGTGAAAGTTTGCGCGAACCGAACCTTTCACGGAAGTTCGCGAACCCGGTTCGCGAACCAATAATCGGAGGTTCGGCCCATCTCTAATCATAATTAGGTCATTACGCTCATCACTAAACACTGCAGACAAGAGATACAAGATCCAAGACAGGATGATCTGTTATGTTAGTGTAATCTGGGGATACTTGCAACAGTGGTTCAGCTTGATATCTTCCACTAGAACAACATAAAGACAAAAAGGGCCATATGCAATTCTCTTTTTCACCTGAGTTTTCACCTAGGAGATAATTTTTCATCTTTGATTTTAAATAACTTTCCAGTACTTTTCAACTAAAAAAGTACCAAAAAGTTGGTGAAAAAGTACTATCAAAATTATTTTAATCATTTTCTTGCCTTCTGAGGGCTTAAAAGGCATTTTATTGACAATTTTAAAAATATCACCTAGGAGAAAACTCAGGTGAAAAATTGAATTGCATATGGCCCAAAGTGTTTACATTGTGTGACTAAAATTCCCTAAATGGACAGGTTTCAATTGGTTTGAATGAGTTGTCAATCTGTTTATTTTATCAAGTGCTGTATATAGTTGATTGACAACTAATTAGTAGCACTGCATCACTGCATTCATGTGTGCCTATGTTGCACAGCTGGTACAGTGAGTGTAACAAGAGATGCCACTTGTAAACACAGATGCTGCCTAATTGCCTGAACCCCATTCCCAGCCCCAAATTGGGACACACGCAATCCTCTTTGGCTGTTAAAAATAAACAACCCACCAATACAGATGAGACCTGTTCATTAGGGCATTTTCCTCTTAAGTCACACACTGTGAGCGCTTTTTGTCTTTACGTTGCTACCATCAACAAGGACCAGAAGGGTAGTGTGTTTGTGGGGGTCTAAAATATATGTCTAATGAGTAAACATTAAATACAAATACACTATAATGTTTTATTTTTATCAATAAATTACAATCTATCTTAAAGGGACTCCGAGCTCAAAAAATAAACAAAATTGGTACTTACCTGGGGCTTTCTGCAGCCCACCGTAGGTCGGGAGGTCCCCCGGCGTGGTCCTGGCTCCTCTCTAGGTCCCTCCACCGCGTATCGCACCGCTGACACCCGGGCCGGCTGTCAGGCTTCCACTTCCTGAACCAGGACGCTCTTCGTCATCACGTCGGCCGGCGTGACAGTACTGCGCATGCGCCATTAAATAGCGGAGGGACCGGGAGAGGAGCCAGGACCACACCGGGAGACCTCTCAACCTACGATGGGCTACACAAAGCCCCAGGTAAGTACCAATTTCGCCTATTTTTTTAGGTCAGGGTCCCTTTAAAGAAATGTAAACACTCACTGAAGTCTACAAACGTGCTATGCTAAATTAATTACATTTTAAGAATGATAGAATGTTGGAAACTTAGTGCAGGGGATGAGAGACAAATCATACTAATTTATCTTCATGATCAGAAATATCCTGTAGACAGGAAGATATTAGGTCACAAACCTGGGGTCATTATCCTGCTGCTGCTTGATTCTGGGACTGATCAAACTTAAGGTGGCCATTAATGGTCCACTTTCTGGTGAAAAATCATTCGCGCGATTAGAAATTCTGATCGGATTGGTTGTAAATAATCTCAGTTGATGAGCACAATCTATTATGAACGATTATAAAAATAGTCGTCTGATTGGATTTTCATCAAACCAAAATTTGAATTCTAGTTGGTTGTGATAGATAGAAAACAAAGATTGGTTTGTTGATGGTGAAGTGAACGATTTTTCTTCCGATGAGAATTATCTGATCACTCAAATGATTTTTCGCCAGAAATTGAACAGTTAGTGGCCACCTTTACAACCCAAATAAATGAAATGAAATGATTCCAAAATAGCTCTTCTCACACTACATAATGGACTATGTCTGTGATTACATGAACAGACAGCAGCAACTGCTACAGTTGGCCACCATGGGATTGTGGATAGTTCTTGTAGATGTTTTAAAAAGTGTTTTAAAAAGTGTATCTGCTTAGTTACTGCAAAAACTATGTGTATAGTGCAGTATACCTGATTTTCTAAGGACAAAGGGCAGCCACAACAAATATTTGACTATTTCTTTATTCATAAGAGTATTTAATGTACGGTATTTGTTTTATAAGTATCCTTCTTTTAAAACATTTTTCACCAGTTTCTAATTTTTTTGCACTGAGAATAAAACTTATTTTGGTACCCAGATAAATTGATACAGAAATTTGAATAAGCCACCTGTATATTTGTCTCTTAGCGTATAACATAGGAATAGAAAACTCAACATAGCTTTAGCTTTCTCAGGCCTTTGTCTTAAATACATTACCATTGTGTTGTGCATTTTGTTGGAATTGTGTTTCAACACCAAAAGCACGATTTTCAAGGGATACAGAAAGAAATAACTTCTGAAGTCTGGTTTCTTAGTCCCCCAGGTCAGATCACATCATGCTTTGTTAAACACTAATTTTACTCCCGGGTCTAAAGAAAGCCAAAATGTGATTTTAATTCATGTTCTAAGTAAAATAGAAGAGGGTAAACAACAAATATTCCCATTGTCCTTAGATGCTTTGCGTTATGCTAAGGAATATGTACACATGGGGATCAAATTGAGTCTTCAAAGGCACAGCTTAATTCTCTGTACCTTATGTCATATTGTACAAACAGGATGGCCCAGATTCCTCTCCATGGTGAGTGTTGATTTAACAAATTTTTGAAGCTAGACTAGAACTTTTCTTCTTTTTTTTTTTTTTTCTTTTTTTTACGTGAAGACACCTATCTTATTTTCATTTAAACAGAAGTTATCAGGTGCATATCTATATAGCACTTTGAGGTTATGCTGTATTGCTAAATGGGTGCACAAACATGGTGCATACACACACACATATACAAGCACAGATTCAGGAGAGTAGCATAACAGCAAATTTCAGACAGTTGTGAATAACGTTGACATCAATATCTTTTTTCAGTCTTCTGTGTCATGTCTGAAGGAGATATTTATATTTTGAAAGCTTATTATTTTAATATTAAATTGTATAGTCTTTATGCACAACTTTCTGCTTTGATCAATGATTAACATACAATACTAAGCCATTAATTCCAAAAATGGTGCATCAATGCTGAAATGAAGCAACTGTCTTATTAATCATATGGTACAACTGCACAATGCTGAGCAACCATGTTTTATTAGCATAGGAAAGTAATGATGTATTGTTTATTTGGTTAGTAAAACTGCTCATTTTAATTTTGTAGAAATGTTCTAATTAAATATCACTTTTGAGATGGAATGCATTGAAGTCTTTAGAAAAAAAAAATATTCCCCAAAAAGTTTAAAGTGAACCCGAGGTGATAGTGCTGCCATATTTGTTTCCTTTTAAACAATACCAGTTTCCTAGCAGCCCTGCTGATTTATTTGGCTGCAGTAGTATCTGAAGAACACCAGAAAAAAACATGCAGCTAATCTTGTCAGTTGTAACGATTGGTGTAGCACAAGTGTAACACAGATGTCTGATTATGTGTGATCTGCAGAATCACCAATAATACAGACGTTGTACCTGATTATGTGGTGATCTGCAGTATCACCAATAATACAAGTATAGCTGGTAAGCAACGAGGTATGTAGTGCTTGGTGCAACAGTAACAGAATAGTTTAGCTGGACCTCACCAGAGGAGCTGGTGGGTACTATAGAACACTGTAACTGATTAGTTTGGCTTAACCTCACCAGAGGAGCTGGTGGGTACTATTAGAACACAATAATTGATAGTTTGGCTTAACCTCACCAGAGGAGCTGGTGAGTACTATCAAAGAGCACCTCACCAGTGACAAGGGCTCACTGGTGAGTAGAGAGGTCAGACAGGCTAAGATCAGTAACGAGCGAGCAGGAACAGTACTGAATCGACAGGCAAGAGAATAGTAAGATATCAGGCAGGGTTCAGCAACAGAGTCAGATGGGCAGATGTACAGGAACGATAAGCAAGAGCTGAGTCACAGGGTAGCAGGAGTCATACACAGAATATCAATAAATAGTATACAATATCCTAGTCTTGTGTGAAATCCCTGGTTTCCTCCCAGATCAAAGCACACCGGATACTATCTAAGGTCTGAGCGCTAGCACTAGAGTTGGGCCGAACGGTTCGCCTGCGAACGGTTCCATGCGAACTTCAGTGGTTCGCGTCCCGCAGGCGAACTTTTGCGGAAGTTCGGTTCGCCCCATAATGCACCATGAGGGTCAACTTTGACCCTCTACATCACAGTCAGCAGGCCCAGTGTAGCCAATTAGGCTACACTAGCCCCTGGAGCCACTCCCCCCCTAATAAAAGGCAGGCAGCGGCGGCCATTAAGCTCACTCGTGTGCCTGCGTTAGTGAGAGTAGGGCGAGCTGCTGCAGACTGTCTCTCATAGGGAAAGATTAGTTAGGCTTAGCTTGTTCCTGGCTGCATACCTGTTCTGTGAACCCACCACTGCATACCTGTACTGTGAACCCACCACTGCATACCTGTTCAGTGAACCCACCACTGCATACCTGTACTGTGAACCCACCACTGCATACCTGTACTGTGAACCCACCACTGCATACCTGTTCAGTGAACCCACCACTGCATACCTGTTCAGTGAACCCACCACTGCATACCTGTTCAGTGAACCTGCCACTGCATACCTGTTCTGTGAACCCACCACTGCATATCTGTTCAGTGAACCCACCACTGCATACCTGTTCAGTGAACCCACCACTGCATACCTGTTCAGTGAACCTGCCACTGCATACCTGTACTGTTCAGTGAACCCGCCACTGCATACCTGTTCTCTTCAGTGAACCCGCCACTGTATACCTGTTCTGTTCAGTGAACCTGCCACTGTATACCTGTTCTGTTCAGTGAACCTGCCACTGTATACCTGTTCAGTGAACCTGCCACTGCATACCTGTTCTGTTCAGTGAACCCGCCACTGTATACCTGTTCAGTGAACCTGCCACTGTATACCTGTTCTGTTCAGTGAACCCGCCACTGCATACCTGTTCTGTTCAGTAAACCTGCCACTGTATACCTGTTCTGTTCAGTGAACCCGCCACTGTATACCTGCAGTGCTGGGCCGAAATTACGCATTAGCGTAATTACGCATCGTAATTCACTACAAATGCACCGTAAGCGTTACGTG
This sequence comes from Hyperolius riggenbachi, assembly GCF_040937935.1. Lineage (NCBI taxonomy): Eukaryota > Metazoa > Chordata > Amphibia > Anura > Hyperoliidae > Hyperolius > Hyperolius riggenbachi. The sequence continues at coordinate 160,260,460 of NC_090655.1, read as the reverse complement.
TAAGGTTACGGTATTATGCGTAATTAATTACGTGTAGACCGTGGGTTACGTTTTTACGCGTAACAAATTACGCGTAAGACAGTAAACTCCCATTGAAATTACACAGTCTGCCGTAATCGCGTAATATTACGCTCCCGTATAATATAAAAAAGCCGCCGACTTTAAGGGTTAATAGCAAAGCCCCCTTAAGTGCTAAGAGCCTCAAATTTGGAGAATATATTAAGGAGATCAGAAGGAATAAGAGGAAACAATTTTTTTTTCAAAAAGACCTTATAGTTTTTGAGAAAATCGATGTTAAAGTTTCAAAGGAAAAATATATACATTTAAAAACCCGCCGACTTTAACGGTTAATAGCAAAGCCTGCTTAAAATTTAGGAACACTAAATTCACAGGGTATATTAAGGGGATCAGTGGGAATAAGAGGAAAATTTTTTTTTTCAAAAAGACCTTATAGTTTTTGAGAAAATCGATTTTTAAGTTTCAAGGGCAAAAATGTCTTTTAAATGCGGAAAATGTCAGGTTTTTTTGCACAGGTAACAATAGTGTTTTATTTTCATAGATTCCCCCAAGTGGGAAGAGTTTTACTTACTTCGTTCTGAGTGTGGGAAATATTAAAAAAAAACGACATGGGGTCCCCCCTCACAGACCTCTTTAACCCCTTGTCCCCCATGCAGACTGGGATAGCCAGAATGCGGAGCACCGGCCGCGTGGGGCTCCGCACCCTAACTATACCAGCCCGCATGGTCCATGGATTGGGGGGTCTCGGAAGGGGAGGGGCAGCCAAGCTTTCCCCTCCCCCTCCGAGCCCTTGTCCAATCCAAGGACAAGGGGCTCTTCTCCACCTCCGATGGGCGGTGGAGGTGGAGGCCGCGATTTCCTGGGGGGGGGGGTTCATGGTGGAATCTGGGAGTCCCCTTTAAAAAGGGGTCCCCCAGATGCCCACCCCCCCTCCCAGGAGAAATGAGTATAGAGGTACTTGTACTACCCCTTACCCATTTCCTTTAACAAAAAACATAACCAGGAAAAAAGTCCTTTAATATTCTTAATTAACCATTAATACTTACCTGTCCCTTTAAAAGCCAGTTCCCACGCAATATCCTCGGAAATATACTAATCAGTTACAATGTAACAAAGTTATTACAATGTAACAACTTTGTTACTTTGTAACACCACCGCACCCGACGTCACTCGCCGCTCACCCGCCGGCCGCCGCATACACGCTAAGTCCCCGCCGGCTCCCGCCGTCCACTCCGCCCACACCTGTCACCTATATACATGCTGGCACCCATGGGTGCCAGCATGTATATAGGTGACATGTGGGAGAGGCGGGGAGGGCAGCGGAGCCGGCGGGGACTTAGCGTCCTGAACCCGACAGAGCTCTGAGCTATATAGCTAAGAGCTCTCGAAAGCATCTTTGTATTTGGGCTCCAAGGAGCCCCATTGGTCCTTAGCAGACCAATGGGGTTCCTTCAAATCAGAACTACCTAACATTGATCCATGCGTCAACTTTTCCGCTTGGCAGCATGACCTTACGCATTAATTGCTAGTAGGTTTTTACGTGTAAGCCTATAACGTAACAACCTGAATTACGGTATTCTTACGCGTAATTGCGTAAGGGCAATGCGTAATTACAGACATGTACCGAAATTGAATGTCTATGCCGTAAGCGTAATTTCGTAATGCGTAATAGCGTAAAATTACGCGTAATGATCCGTAAGCGTAGCTTTTTCCATTACGACCAGCACTGTATACCTGTTCAGTTAACCCGCCACTGCATACCTGTTGTGTTCAGTGAACCCGCCACTGTATACCTGTTCTGTTCAGTGAACCTGCCACTGTATACCTGTTCCGTTCAGCGAACCCGCCACTGCATACCTGTTCTGTTCAGTGAACCTGCCACTGCATACCTGTTCTGTTCAGTGAACCTGCCACTGTATACCTGTTCTGTTCAGTGAACCCGCCACTGTATACCTGTTCAGTTAACCCGCCACTGCATACCTGTTGTGTTCAGTGAACTCGCCACTGTATACCTGTTCTGTTCAGTGAACCTGCCACTGTATACCTGTTCTGTTCAGTGAACCCGCCACTGCATACCTGTACTGTTCAGTGAACCTGCCACTGCATACCTGTTCTGTTCAGTGAACCCGCCACTGCATACCTGTTCTGTTCAGTGAACCTGCCACTGTATACCTGTTCTGTTCAGTGAACCCGCCACTGTATACCTGTTCAGTTAACAGGCCACTGCATACCTGTTGTGTTCAGTGAACCCGCCACTGTATACCTGTTCAGTTCAGTGAACCCGCCACTGCATACCTGTTCTGTTCAGTGAACCCACCACTGTATACCTGTTCAGTTAACCCGCCACTGCATACCTGTTCTGTTCAGTGAACCTGCCACTGTATACCTGTTCTGTTCAGTGAACCCGCCACTGCATACCTGTACTGTTCAGTGAACCCGCCACTGCATACCTGTTCTGTGAACCCGCCACTGAATACCTCTTGTGTTCAGTGAACCCGCCACTGTATACCTGTTCAGTGAACCTGCCACTGCATACCTGTTCTGTGAACCCGCCACTGCATCTACAAAAAAACCTCCAAAGAAGAGCTCTACAAAACAGGCCTCACTATGTCATGTATCAAAAAACTTTATTGAGAGACTTACAGCAATCACAGCTTGCATTAAGGAGATTCAGATAAAACTTTAAAAACACTTAGAGCATTAGGATTGGCCTGACAGTCCCTGCAACCCACGCACGCTTCACATCCACCCATTCACACCATACAGCAAATGAGAAGGCCTGCGTATGTTCAAAAAGTGACCACAGAGCTATCCCATTAGTAGGCAGGATGGTGTGCCGGAGTCCCGCTGGGTCAGCGCATCCATGCAGCAGCGGCAATGGCGGCGACAAACGCTCTCAGAGCAGCGTGGGTTGATAGCAGTGGGCGAGGCCGGCCTCCTGTAGCTCCTCCTACCTACATGTTTCGCCCAATGGGCTTCATCAGGGTGTGGCTTATGTGTAAACCCGCCACTGCATACCTGTTGTGTGCAGTGAACCCGCCACTGCATACCTGTTCAGTGAACCCGCCACTGCATACCTGTTCTGTTCAGTGAACCCGCCACTGCATACCTGTTCTGTTCAGTGAACCCACCGCATCAGTGCGCATACCTGTGCAGTTAAGTGAACCCACCTACCTACGTGAGTGCACGCAGTGTGATATACCACTCCGTGCATACCCGATATGGACAAAACAGGTAGAGGAAGAGGTAGTGCCAGAGCCAGAGGAAGGCCACCCGGCAGGTCTGTGCGAGGTCGTGTAAATGTAATTTCGTGTGGACCTGGCCCACAGTACAGTGCTCGGAAGAAGGCACGTCCCATCACCTCCCAAGATTGTCAGGACGTGGTTGAGTATTTAGCGACACAGAACACCTCATCTTGCTCAGCCACCAGCGCTACTACTAGCACCACTTCCGCTGCATTTGACACTTCGCAAGAATTATTTAGTGGTGAAATCACTGATGCACAGCCATTGTTGTTACAGCCAGATTAATTTTCACCAGCTCATATGTCTGAGTTACGCAGCAACACTATGGATGTAACGTGTAAGGAGGATGAAGGACCTACTGATGGTGCATGTTTGGATTTTTCTGAGGCAAGCGAAGCTGGGCAGGATGATTACGATGATGACGATGATACGGATCCTCTGTATGTTCCCAATAGAGGAGATGAAGAGGGGGACAGTTCAGAGGGGGAGTCAGAGAGTAGTAGGAGAAGAGAAGAGAAGTTGCTGAAAGAAGCTGGGGCAGCTCTTCGTCAGAAACAGCTGGTGGCAGTGTCCGGTACCATGTATCGCCACCTATGTACAGCCAGCCAACTTGCCCTTCAGCATCAGCTGCTGAGGCCCCCATAGTGCCCACATCCCAGGGTGGCTCAGCGGTGTGGAAATTTTTTAATGTGTGTGCCTCAGATCGGAGCAAAGCCATCTGTTCGCTCTGCCAACAAAAATTGAGCCGTGGAAAGGCCAACACTCACGTAGGGACAAGTGCCTTACGAAGGCACCTGGAGAAAAGGCACAAACAGCAATGGGATGGCCACCTGAGCAAAAGCAGCAGCAGCACACAAAAGAAAAGTCAACCTCCTTCTCCTCTTCCTCCTTCAGGTGCATCATCTGCTTCTGCCGCTTTCTCCCTTGCACCTTCACAGGCACCCTCCTCCACTCCGCCTCTGCCCTTGAGCGCTTCCTGCTCCTCTGCCCACAGCAGCAGTCAGGTGTCCGTGAAGGAAATGTTTGAGCGGAAGAAGCCAATTTCGGCCAGTCACCCCCTTGCTCGGCGTCTGACAGCTGGCGTGGCGGAACTGTTAGCTCGCCAGCTGTTACCATACCGGCTGGTGGACTCTGAGGCCTTCCGTAAATTTGTGGCCATCGGGACACCGCAGTGGAAGATGCCAGGCCGCACTTATTTTTCTAGAAAGGCCATACCCCAACTGCACCGTGAAGTTGAGAGGCAAGTGGTGTCATCTCTTGCGAAGAGCGTTGGGTCAAGGGTACACCTGACCACGGATGCCTGGTCTGCCAAGCATGGGCAGGGCCGCTACATTACGTACACAGCCCATTGGGTCAACCTGGTGAACGATAGCAAGCAGGGTGCAGCGGACCAAATTGTGACACCTCCACGGCTTGCAGGCAGGCCTCCTGCCACCTCCTCTCCTCCTGCTACATGCTCTTCGCTGTCCTCCTCCTCCTTGGCTGAGTGGCAGTTCTCCTCTCCAGCTACACAGCCCCAGCTCCGCAGGGCCTATGCTGCATGCCAGGTACGACGGTGTCACGCCATCTTAGACATGTCTTGCCTTAAAGCGGAGAGTCACACTGGAGCAGCTCTCCTGGCTGCTCTTAAGAAACAGGTGGATGAGTGGCTGACCCCGCACCACCTGGAGATAGGCAACGTGGTGTGCGACAACGGCAGCAATCTGCTTGTCGCTTTGCATATGGGGAAGCTGACACACATACCCTGCATGGCACATGTCATGAATCTAGTTGTTCAAAGATTTGTGTCAAAGTACCCTGGCTTAGCGGATGTCCTGAAGCAGGCCAGGAAGTTCTGTGGGCATTTGAGGCGGTCTTACACAGCCATGGCACGCTTTGCGGAAATTCAGCGGAAAAACAACTTGCCGGTGAGACGCCTGATTTGCGATAGCCCGACTCGCTGGAATTCGACCCTGCTCATGTTCTCCCGCCTGCTAGAACAGAAGAAAGCCGTCACCCAGTACCTCTACAACTACAGTAGAATGAAACAGTCTGGGAAGATGGGTTATGTTCTGGCCCGACAACTGGACACTGATGAGAAATGCATGCAGGCTCATGCGGCCGTTTGAGGAGGTGACCAACCTGGTGAGCCGCAGTGAAGGCACCATCAGCGACTTGATTCCCTACGCTTACTTCTTGGAGCGTGCTGTGCGTAGAGTGGCGGATGAAGCTGCGAATGAGCGTGACCAGGAACAGTTACGGCAGGAACAGGCATGGGACCAATTTTCATCAGACCCAGCTGTTTCCTCAACACCTGCAGCAGCAGAGAGGGGGGAGGAGGAGGAAGAAGAGAAGTCGTGTGCAGAAGACGAGTCAGACTCAGAGGATGATGAGCAAGGTGTTTCTTTGGGGGAGGAGGAGGAGGAGGAGGGGATGGTGGCAGGAGAACAACCACAGCAGGCGTCGCAGGGGGCTTGTGCTGCTCAATCTTCCCGTGGTATTGTTCGCGGCTGGGGGGAGGAGGTTGACTTACGTGACGTCACTGAGGAAGAGCAAGAGGAGATGCATGGTACATCTGGATCCGACTTTGTGCAGATGTCGTCTTTTATGCTGTCTTGTCTGTTGAGGGACCCCCGTATAAAAAACCTCAAGGGGAATGAGCTGTACTGGGTGGCCACACTACTAGACCCTCGGTACAGGCACGAAGTGGCGGACCTGTTACCAACTCACCTGAAGGTGGAAAGGATGCAGCACATGTAGAACAAGCTGTCAACTATGCTTTACAATGCCTTTAAGGGTGATGTGACAGCACAACGCCAGCAAGGTACCACTGCCACTAATCCTCCTCCCGTGTCCACGCAGTCAAAGACAGGACGCTCCAGCGATCTCATGGTGATGTCGGACATGCGGACGTTCTTTAGTCCAACGCCTCGCCGTAGCCATTCCGGATCCACCCTCCACCAACGCCTGGAACGGCAGGTAGCCGACTACCTGGCCTTAAGTGTGAATGTAGACACTGCTGTGAACAGCAATGAGGAACCCTTGAACTACTGGGTGCGCAGGCTTGACCTGTGGCCAGAGCTGTCCCAATTTGCCATCCAACTTCTCTCCTGCCCTGCCGCAAGCGTCCTGTCAGAAAGGACCTTCAGCGCAGCTGGAGGCATTGTCACTGAGAAGAGAAGTCGCCTAAGTCACAAAACTGTTAAGTACCTCACCTTTATCAAAATTAATGAGGCATGGATCCCGGAGGGCTGCTGCCCGCCCCAAGACTAAGTCAGTCCCCGCACACACAGCATCTCTGCCTGCACGCCGTGTGACTGGCTGTCTGGCCTGCCCCAAGAAGACTAAGTCGCTCCCAGTCCCTCCACACAGCATGTCTGCCTGCAGGCCGCTTGACTACCTTCTCCGCCACCACCACCAACAGGGTCCGGGACTCCAGGCGGATTGCAGAATTTTTTAGGCCGCTGCTAGCAGCGGCCGCTGTAATAATTTTTCTGGTGCGTGTACATGACTGCCTAATTTTTCTGGCTGCACTGCGGGCAGCTGCAACAACAAAAGAAAAGGCATGTACATGCGCCCATTCCCCTTCGTGATCATTACCTTGCCGTGGTGAAGGGGCTTGCGTATCACAATGAAGCAATGACCGGCGCCTAGATGAGTGACTCGGGGGGCACACCCACGATAATAAGGTCGTTGCCTCATTGTGGTCAGACCAAATTTGATCAGCTGGACAGTCACTGTTCTGTCATTAGCTACATCAGCCAGGCGACCATATGGGCTGTAAAGCCACCAAAACCTGCACTCTCGCCATGGTGCGCACCAGTCCAGCACGGCCGTCACTACACAAACAGCTGTTTGTGGTGCGTTACACGGTGAGTTTGGTGTGTCAGTGTGAAGCAGTACCTTAATTACACTACCTGATTGATGTATACACATGCAAGATGTTTTAAAGCACTTTAGGCCTGTTATTTAGCATTCAATGTGATTTCTGCCCTTAAAATGCTGCTTTGCGTCAAATCCAGATTTTTCCCGGGGACTTTTGGCATGTATCCCACTCCTCCACCTGGGGGTCCAGGTGTTAGACTCCTTGAAACATCTTTTCCATCACTTTTGTGGCCAGCATAATTTTTTTTTTCAAAGTTCGCATCCCCATTAAAGTCTATGGCGGTTCGCGAACTTTTACGCGAACTGAACCTTACGCGGAAGTTCGCGAACCCGGTTCGCGAACCGAAAATCGGAGGTTCGGCCCCACTCTAGCTAGCACATAAGTATTCGCAACAGCAGACAAGTTGTGAGTGAACAGTGCAGGCTTATGAAGCAGAGGAGACCCCACAGCCGCGCCCACGACAATCAACCAATCCGGAGCGCCGTGTGTCTCCTCTGACGTCAGCCGACTGGCCGGTCAGCTGACGCGCCTCCTTCCCGCATAAAGGTCCCGTCTGCGTGCGCACCCGCGCCATATAGCAACTCCATGTGCAAAAGACAACACGGGCAAAGTCACGGAGCAGAAAGGCAAGGCGGCTGCGGAGACACCCTGCGTGCCCGCAGCCGCCATTTCTACGGATGTTACATCAGTTCAAACAATTTTGTCAGAAACATCTGATCTGTATATTTTTGTTATTAGTTTTGTTACTAATGTTACTATAGCCATAAACTTTTACAAAAAAAGGATAAATACAAAAAATGAAGAGAGGTCCTATCTTACCTCTCCAGAAGATAGGACAACAGCTTAGCTGGTAAAGTTTTTTAATTCAAAACAGATAGACAATGCGTTTCACTAGCCCACTTTCACAGACCAATACAAAGTGCCTAAAACAATAAATGTATACAGTACATATGTACAAATATTATACACAATATTCAATCTGTAAAAGTTATTATAATAAATTAAATAGTGCCCAGTTTTTCACATTTCTACATGATGTATATATCCATGAACATACAGTGGGTTGCAAAAGTATTCAGCCCCCTTGAAGTTTTCCACATTTTGTCATATTACTGCCACAAACATGAATCAATTTTATTGGAATTCCACATGAAAGACCAACACAAAGTGGTGTACACATGAGAAGTGGAACAAAAATCATACATGATTCCAAACATTTTTTTACAAATAAATAACTGCAAAGTTGTGTGTGCATAATTATTCGGCCTCTTTTGATCTGAGTGCAGTCAGTTGCCTATAGTAATTGTCTGATGAGTGCTAATGACTAAATAGAGTGCACCTGTGTGTAATCTAATGTCAGTACAAATACAGCTGCTCTGTGAGGGCCTCAGAGGTTGTCTAAGAGAATACTGGGAGCAACAACACCGTGAAGTCCAAAGAACACACAAGACAGGTCAGGGATCAAGTTATAGAGAAATTTAAAGCAGGCTTAGGCTACAAAAAGATTTCCAAAGTCTTGAACAACCCACAAAGCACTGTTCAAGCGATCATTCAGAAATGGAAGGAGTATGGCACAACTGTAAACCTACCAAGAAAAAGGCCATCCACCTAAACTCACAGGCCGAACATGGAGAGCGCTGATCAGAAATGCAGTCAAGAGGCCCATGGTGACTCTGGATGAGCTGCAGAGATCTACAGCTCAGGTGGGAGACTCTGTCCATAGGACAACTATTAGTCATGCACTGTACAAAGTTGGCCTTTATGGAAGAGTGGCAAGAAAAAAGGCATTGTTAACAGAAAGCATAAGAAGTCCCGTTTGCAGTTTGCCACAAGCCATGTGGGGGACACAGCAACCATGTGGAAGAAGGTGCTCTGGTCAGATGAGACCAACACTGAACTTTTTGGCCAAAATGCAAAACGCTATGTGTGGCGGAAAACTAACACTGCACATCACTCTGAACACACCATCTCCACTGTCAAATATGGTGGTGGCATCATCAAGCTCTGGGGGTGCTTCTCTTCAGCAGGGACAGGAAAGCTGGTCAGAGTTGATGGGAAGATGGATGGAGCCAAATACAGGGCAAACTTGGAAGAAAACCTCTTGGAGACTGCAAAAGACTTGAGACTGGGGCGGAGGTTCACCTTCCAGCAGGACAATGACCCTAAACATAAAGCCAGGACAACAATGGAATGGTTTAAAACAAAACATATCTATGTGTTAGAATGGCCCAGTCAAAGTCCAGATCTAAATCCAATCGAGAATCTGTGGCAAGATCTGAAAACTGCTGTTCACAAACGCTGTCCATCTAATCTGACTGAGCTGGAGCTGTTTTGCAAAGAAGAATGGGCAAGGATTTCAGTCTCTAGATGTGCAAAGCTGGTAGAGACATACCCTAAAAGACTGGCAGCTGTAATTGCAGCAAAAGGTGGTTCTACAAAGTATTGACTCAGGGGGCTGAATAATTACCCCACTTTGCAGTTATTGATTTGTAAAAAATGTTTGAAATCATGTACGGTTTTCGTTCCACTTCTCCTGTGTACACCATTTTGTATTGGCCTTTCACGTGGAATACCAATAAAACTGATGCATGTTTGTGGCAGTAATGTGACAAAATGTGGAAAACTTCAAGGGTGCCGAATACTTTTGCAACCCATTGTATGCCAGTATACACACTCATGACATCAAATATAGATCCTAAGATGTAAAATGTTCAAGACTTCTTTTAAGATTAAAATAGAAGACCTCTGTAGTACATTTGCATCTAAAGGGACTTCAGTGAATAAGGTGGGGTAATCAGACAATGGCAGAAGTGAAGTGTGGAAGTCATTGACACTTGAAACATTTACACTTCTGTTGAGGAAGAGCCTCCTGTGTGTCAAACACTATTTCATTGTGAGGAAATGAAATTATTGGTGGAGGTGCAAACTATATCCCTATCTTTGATCAGCTACGAAATACTGTCAACATTGGGGTTGTCACCTGTAACGTGGACTAGGGAAGTCTTTTCATGTATGTGCTAAAATACACTTTAACCTAGGAAATAATGTTGAGGAAGCCTTTTGATGTCTGGTAGGATACAATCTTACCTATTGAATTCTGCAACCTTCAAGAAGCTAAATCAGGAACCCTTTGACGTTTTCATATCACAGGAAGATTATGACAAGCGTTCGGTGATGTCACAAACAGGGAAATTGCATTAGTTCCTGGGGGCTGGACATTAAATGTCCAAAGGGGACACTTCAGAGTATAAAAAGAAGAGCCAGATACCTAGAAATAATCTTCTCTTGGAGGTAGCGCTTTAGCTAGGGATGATCGCGACTCCTGGTCAAAACGGCGTCCTCCCGTCAAACAACGTTCTAACCTAAGCTGGTAACGTTCTCCCCCCCCCCCCCCCCCCCGTTTATTTTTACGCAAATATCCGTGTGTGTATTTTTGTAACTTGTATTTTTGTAACTTTTACTTCTGTAACTTTTTATTTTGTTTTTTTTTGTAATCTTTTGTATATATTCTGTTCTGCATTGTTCCACTTTTCTCCCTGAAATATTAAATTATTATTTAACAAGCCTGACTTCTGCTGTATTAAACTAACACTCATAGCCTAGAAGAGACTGAAGTGCAACCGTGTATAAGTTTCATGCCTAATTGTACGCTTGAGCAACACTACCAAATGAGATTGTAATTGCATTGTGTGTATGAGGCACTTCTGCGCTCGACAGCCAAGTGGGAAGTCTAACAGTATCGTTCGGAACGACTGTTAGTGGTTTTGCTGCACGACAGTGTAACTTGCATTACAAATCAGTGCCTGATTGTGCTGTGTTACTGTACAACTGTACTGTGTGTGTGGGTGCGTGGCGTTCCCGTATTCGGCCTAAGCACAAAGCTGACCCGAATACGAAAACGCAGAGTGCGCGTTGAGCCCTCGACAGCTGAGTGAACGTGTCTAGCAACGGCTAGTGGTGGCAGTGGGAAGTGTTTGAGGGGTCCAAGCCTTGTTTTTAGCATAAATAAGGCTGTTCCCCGCTTGATCAGGTCAAACCCGCAGTCAGAAACCGTATACGCAGGCGTGCCGCGGGCCGGTTCCTGACACTACATGCTGAAGCCAGCCTAGCATGTACCATTATGAGATGTCCAAGAGAAAAATGAGCTTGCTTAGGGATTTGTAGGATGTCAAAAACCAACTCACATACTGTAACGATTTGTGTCAGCAAAGAACAGAATTCTGATTATTAGGTGATCTGCAGTATCACCTATAATGCAGATATATACCTGATTATATGGTGATCTGCAGAATCACCTATAATACTGGTATATCAGAAGCTGATGTGACAACAAATAGCAATGAGTGATTGGCGCAACAGTAGTACTGATAGGTTAGCAATACCTCACCAGAGGAGCTGGTGGGTACTATCAGTACAGCGCCCCTCACCAGAGTCAAGGGCCCTCTGGTGAGAGTAGAGTGGTCAGACAGATCGGGTTTGACAACAGACAGACAGATGCAGTACAAAATCGGAAGGCAGAGACAGGAATATATAAACAGGCAGAGTCGGCAGCAAGATCAGATGGGCAGAGGTACAGAATCACTGAGCAGAAGAGTAGTCAGAACGAGCTAGAGTCATGCACAAATAATAACACAGTAATGTATAATCTTTAAGGCTATCAAACAATTCCTATCTTGTGTGAAATCCCCGGTTTCCTCCCGGATCAAAGCACACCGGAACAATCTAAGGGTCTGAGCTAACACCAAGTATTCGCAACAGCAGACAAGTTGCGAGTGATACAGCTAGGCTTGTGAAGCAGAGGAGACCCCTCTGGCACGCCCCCTCCTATCAATCAATGAGGAGCGGCGAGCATCTCCTCTGACGTCAGCCGACCGGCCGGTCAGCTGACGCGCCTCCTCTCCGCATAAAGGGCCTGTCTGCGCACGTGACAAGGCAACCCTATGTGCAACTGACAGACCCGTCCTAGGCATGCTAGACGCCTGAGGCATGGATACACTGCTAGACAGGGAGCTGGAGGCAGCTGCGGTGGTAGCGCTGTTCACCGCGGCTGCCTCTCCAGCGTTTGTTACAGTACCTCCCCCCCCCCCTTGAGGCGTGAACTCCGGACACTTCCTGCATGGCTTCTCAGGATGCAACTCATGAAACTTTTTCCTAAGTTCCTCAGCATGCATGCGATGACCCGGCACCAAAGATCTTTCCTTAGGCCCATACCCCTTCCAATGAACAAGGTACTGTACCGAGTTACGCACCCGCCGGGAATCCAAAATCCGCTCAATCTCATACTCAGGTTCCCCATCAATCATCTCGGGGGGGGGGAGAGGAATCCACATGCACAGTCGGTTTCAACAAAGACACATGGAATCACTTAACACCTCTCATACTGGGTGGTAGTGAAATGACATAAGTGACATTATTAATCTTTTTGGACACAGGGTATGGGCCTATAAATTTGGGACCCAATTTTGCTGATGGCTGTTTCAGCGCCAAATGTTGAGTAGAAACCCACACCATGTCTCCGGGTACAAAGTCCCACTCTACAGATCGCTTTCTATCAGCCTGCTTCTTGTGGGTCTGGAAGGCCTTTCCAGGTTCCTTTTGACCATAGTCCAAATCTCCTTAAAAGATCCCTGCCACTCTTCCAAAGCAGGGAAAGGTGAAAACACCACTGGCAATGGAGAGAATTTGGGAGATCTCCCCGTCACCACCTGAAAGAAAAGCCTGAAGAGGAACTTTTCAGGTTGTTATGCGCAAATTCTGCGAATGGCAAGAACTTTGCCCATTCTAACTGCGCGTCAGCCACATAGCATCTAAGGAACTGCTCTAAAGACTGATTAACCCTGTCAGTTTGCCCATTGGTCTGTGGGTGGTAGCCGGAGGAAAATGACAGGTTCATTCCAAGATGATGACAAAAGGCTCTCCAGAATTTGGACACAAACTGTACTATCTGACACCACATTTTCTGATATGCCATGTAAGCGGAAAATGTGTTGAATGAAGAGATCCGCCAGTTCCTGGGCAGAGGGGAGTCCGTCCAGTGGAATAAAGTGAGCCATTTTGCTGAACCTGCCGACTACCACCCATATGACTGTTTTCCCCTCGGACCTGGGGAGTTCACCCACAAAGTCCATGGACAAATGGGTCCATGGTTCCTCAGGTACTGGCAAAGACTGAAGGGTGCCCACAGGAGCCTGTCTGGATGGCTTATTCCTGGCACAGACTGTACAGTTTCTGACAAACTCCCTACAATCAAGGACCAGTGATGGCCACCACACACACCTAGACAGTAAATCCAGCGTTCTGGCCACCCCAGGATGCCCTGCATTTTTATGTGCATGAAACAATTGTAAAATTTGCAGCCGCAAATGAAGTGGCACAAATAGAACTCCGTCAGGTTTCCCCTTGGGAACATCCTGTTGATAGGGCCCCAAAGCAAGCGACCAATCCTCCCAGGTCTCGGTGGCTGCTACGACAACTTTCTCGGGCAGAATGTTCTCGGGAGTGGGTGGCGATACTGTATCGGGCTCAAAACATCTAGACAGGGCATCTGCCTTGACATTTTTACTTCCTGGCTTATACGTAATGATAAACTTAAATCTCGAAAAGAATAATGACCAGCGGGCCTGTCAAGGACTAAGCCTCTTGGCCCCTTCAATATATTCCAAGTTTTTGTGGTCAGTATAGACTGTAATCATATGTTCTTCCCCCTCGAGCCAATGACGCCATTCCTCAAACGTGAGTTTAATGGCTAACAGCTCTTGGTTACCGCTATCGTAATTTCTCTCCGCGGGAGAGAATTTACGTGAGAAGAAAGCGCATGGATGCAATCTGCCCTGGAAACCCGAGTGTTGAGACAGTACAGCCCGACCCCAATCTCTGATGCATCCACCTCAACTATAAAAGGACAGGTGACATCGACATGTCGCAAAATAGGGGTGGAGCAAAACAAGCTCTTCAGAGATGAAAAAGCAGAGTGTGCTTCAGGTGACCAATTATAAGTGTCAGCTCCTTTTTTGGTGAGGTTAGTAAGAGGTGACACTACAGAAGAAAATCCCTTGATACATTTTCTGTAATAATTGGCAAAGCCAAGAAATCTTTGGAGTGCCTTCAGCCCCATGGGCTGTGGCCACTCCAAAACGGCAGCTACTTTTTTGGGGTCCATGGAGAGTCCTGAGGTAGAAATGATATACCCCAAAAAAGGAACTTCCGACACCTCAAAAAGACATTTTTCAATCTTTGCATATAAATAATTCTGTCTCAGTTTTTTCAGGACAAACTTCACATGCTCCTTGTGTTTAGCTAGACTGGGTGAGAAAATCAGTGTATCGTCCAGATATACCAAGACTAATCGTCCCAAGACCTCTCGGAAAATCTCATTGACCAACTCCTGGAAGACGGCAGGAGCGTTACACATCCCGAAGGGCATAACCAGGTACTCGTCGTGCCCATCAGGTGTGTTAAATGCCGTCTTCCATTCGTCACCCTCTCTTATGCGTACCAGGTTGTATGACCCTCTTAGATCGAGTTTAGAAAAGACACATGCATCAGTAACCTGGGAGAAAAAGTCGTCAATTAATGGGAGTGGGTAACGATTCTTTATGGTAATTTTATTCAGTTCTCAATCATCTTTGCAGGGGCGAAGCCCACCGTCTTTTTTTTTTAACAAAAAAGAACCCTGCTCCGGCCAGAGACTTAGAAGGACAAATAAAACCTTTGACAAGGTTTTCTTTAATGTGGTCCTGCATAGCGAGTTTTTCAGGAGCGTACAGGTTATACAAATGACCTCTAGGGGGCATACAACCAGGCCTTAACTCAATGGGGCAGTCAAAACTTCTGTGTGGGGGAAGTTTGTCCGCCGACTTAGGACAAAAAACATCAGTGAATTCTGCATATTGTGCAGGTAACCCTTCTACTTGAATCTTGGTGGTGCAAACAGCAACTTTCTCCATACAATGATGATGGCAAAAGGAGGACCAGCTAAGCAACTGGCCGGGGCTCCAATCTATCTGAGGAGAATGCTTTTGTAGCCACGGCATCCCAAGAATCACAGTA
This sequence comes from Hyperolius riggenbachi, assembly GCF_040937935.1. Lineage (NCBI taxonomy): Eukaryota > Metazoa > Chordata > Amphibia > Anura > Hyperoliidae > Hyperolius > Hyperolius riggenbachi. The sequence goes on along the minus strand of NC_090655.1, from coordinate 160,245,283 downwards.
GAAGTGGCCCTTTTAAGCACAAAAAATTGTATTTGTTCTCTGTTATAATTTAAGTAGGCCTCAGTTACTTGGCCTGAGTTTTATGTAAAAGGCTTGTCCGCAGTGTATGCCTTTAAAATAGATAGAGGGTTGGTGATGCAGGCAGAGGCATCTCAGGGTCTGCGTGTAGCAGAAGATACACGCAGATACTGAGAACATGTTCCTAACAGAAGGCCATCGGCCACTCTGACCTCAACAGGAACAGAAAACATTGGCCATGTTTACTAAACATCCACGGTCCTGCATCTAGGTCAAGTGCCTCATTGATTATTAATCGAGTAGGCGGGTATGATGACACCACAAGTGGGTCCACCAATAGACTGATATAGGGGGTGGCGAAGATGATGTCATATTTAACTCTTTCCTAGTCGGTATTAAATCTGGAGCGAGCGATGGGGAACTCACTTCTGCTTCTTCCTTCCGCACTAGCTCGCAATACTGACTGGAACCCAATTATTTCTCTAAGCATGTTTTTCTTTTATGTAAGCTGATATAATGTATGCTATGTACATAGGTAGTTTAGTGTAACGTAGGTAGGAAGAAGGTACCTGATAGACTTCGGTAGGGAGTCTAATCAAGAGCTTGTAATGCAACATGAAGATTTGCATAGCTAGGATATGATGACTGTATCTATCTGTCTTTCTGTGACTTGAATAAATAACGGAAACATTGGAGAAGCCTGAGAAAGTCTATTTCCTGTTTGCTGTGTGGAGAGTCAAGTGATCTCACAGTCTGTGAGACGATGGTGTCGAAGCAAGGTGATAAGAACAGTTTATAACATTCTCTATGCAATACCCCCACATGACACAACAGACTCGGAGTCTGAGACAGAGGATGACTCCCTTGAAGTGGAGAATCATCCACTGCAGTGAGGACAATTTGTCTGTCTAAGGGGAGTAGGGGAATCCCCAATTTCTTAACAAAATCATAATCTATAAAATTAGCGGCTGAACCCGAGTCTATAAATGCCTAGGTAGACCGGACTTGATCTTCCCAGGAAATAGAACAAGGGAGTAGTAACTGATTATCAAGTAGAGGTAACACTGGCTCGCCTAGGGTAGTACCTCTAGCTACTCCTAGGCGACAGAGTTTTCCGCCTTTTTAGGACAGTTCTGTACTATATGGCCCTTTTCTGCGCAATACAGTATAGACAGAGCCCCTCTGACCGTCTCCGATTTTTCTCGACCTCTGACAACTTAGAATGTCCGATCTGCATCAGTTCATCCTGAAGAAGAGAAGGGGTAGGAGAGGTGACGGGAACCGACCTCACAGAGTGTCTACCATGAGCTTGCATTTGATAACGAATACGGCGATCTATTCTTACTGCAAGTGAGATCGCATCATCAACAGTCTTGGGTTCAGGATGACTTAGTATTACATCCACAACGGGGTCGGATAACCCAGATAAGAAACAGTCTAACCAGGCAAATTGTCCCCACCTAGCCGACACTGTCCACCGTCTAAACTCTGCAGCATAGGTCTCAGCGGTGTTCTGTCCCTGCCTGAGATTTTTAAGTTTCCTCTCAGCAGTGACTGCGATATCTGGATCATCGTATATGATAGCCATAGATTTGAAAAAATTTTGAACTGAAGTTAATGCCTCATGACCACTAGGAAGACTGTAAGCCCATGTCTGTGAATCCCCTGATAAAAATGTTTTAATGAAGGTTACCCTCTAACTCTCAGTCCCTGATGAAATAGGTCTCATCTCAAAGTAAGAAAGGCAGCGTTTTCTGAAATTCTGAAAATCAGATGTGTGCCCTGAAAATGTTCCCGGAATAGTCATTCTAGGCTCTATAACTGGAGGGGACTGCACTGGTACAGTTGCAGTCTGGAGGGTGCGGACCACCCCAGACTGCTGGGTGATTTGAGTCTGTTGGGTATTGACAAATACGGTTAAATTATTCACCGCTGTGGTCAAGGCCTCAACCTGGTTACCCAGTGCGTCCATAGACATTTTGGTCTGCTGTTCTGTAACGATTTGTGTCAGCAAAGAACAGAATTCTGATTATTAGGTGATCTGCAGTATCACCTATAATGCAGATATATACCTGATTATATGGTGATCTGCAGAATCACCTATAATACTGGTATATCAGAAGCTGATGTGACAACAAATAGCAATGAGTGATTGGTGCAACAGTAGTACTGATAGGTTAGCAATACCTCACCAGAGGAGCTGGTGGGTACTATCAGTACAGCGCCCCTCACCAGAGTCAAGGGCCCTCTGGTGAGAGTAGAGTGGTCAGACAGATCGGGTTTGACAACAGACAGACAGATGCAGTACAAAATCGGAAGGCAGAGACAGGAATATATAAACAGGCAGAGTCGGCAGCAAGATCAGATGGGCAGAGGTACAGAATCACTGAGCAGAAGAGTAGTCAGATTGAGCCAGAGTCATGCACAAATAATAACACAGTAATGTATAATCTTTAAGGCTATCAAACAATTCCTATCTTGTGTGAAATCCCCGGTTTCCTCCCAGATCAAAGCACACCGGAACAATCTAAGGATCTGAGCGCTAACACCAAGTATTCGCAACAGCAGACAAGTTGCGAGTGATACAGCTAAGCTTATGAAGCAGAGGAGACCCCTCTGGCACGCCCCCTCTTATCAACCAATGAGGAGCAGCGAGCGTCTCCTCTGACGTCAGCCGACCGTCCGGTCAGCTGACACGCCTCCTCCCCACATAAAGGTCCTGTCTGTGCGCGCATGCACGCGACAAGGCAACCCCATGTGCAACTGACAGACCCGTCCTCGGCGTGCTAGATGCCTGGGGCACGGATACACTGCTAGACAGGGAGCTGGAGGCAGCTGCTCACCGCGGCTGCCTCTCCAGCGTTTGTTACACATACATTCGCCAGGAATCAAACCCAGGTGTAACGACTGGTGTCAGCAACACAGATTTTTCTGATTATTGGTGATCTGCAGTATCATCAACAATACAGATGCTATACCTGATTATGTGGTGATCTGCAGAATCATCAATAATACTAGTATAGCTAGACACAGGACACCTAATGTGGTATTCTGTTTGGTGCAACAGTAATTGGAGAAGCTATCTCCCGAGGAGCTGGAGATACAGACAATATTGCAGCCAAGGATCCCCTGAGGGGCAGGGGATTCAGACTGCACTGCAGCCAGTGGACGCCTGAGAAGCAGGGACCACTGACGGTGTTAGAGAATATGATCACCTGAAGAGCAGGTGATCAAGACTAAGCTATAGCCTAGGATCCCCTGAGGAGCTGGGAATACAGACTGTACTGCAGCCAAGAATTCCCTGAGGAGCAGGGAATTCAGATAGTACTGCAGCCAGTGGACACCTGAGGAGCAGGGACCACTGACTGTGCTGCAAGGGTGGTCACAGGTGGAAAGAGTGATTATGACTGTACTACAGCCAAGGATTCCCTGAGGAGCAGGTAATCGGACTGTACTGCAGCCAGTGGACCTCTGAGGAGCAGGGACCACTGACTGTGCTGCAAGATGATCACCTGAGGAGCAGGTGATCAACGGACACTGCTTGCAGCTGACAGACACCTGAGGAGCAAGTGTCACAGACAGTACAGCAAGGCTGATCACCTAAGGGTTAGGTGACAGCCCTTAAGAATTCCCTCACTGGTGGCAAGACCCGCTAGTGAGGACAGAAAGGTCAGACAGGCAAGGTCAGCAACGAACAGACAGATATAGTACAGAGGTGGAAGACTGATTCGGTATCAAGGTACAGGCAGTGTCGGCAACAATTATAAGATAGGCAGAAGTACCAAATCAGTAAGCAAGAGAGTAGTCAGGAAAGCGAGAGATGATAACAGATAAACAGTAGTATATAGCAATATCCTAGTCTAGGTGTGAAGTCCTTGGTTTCAACACCTGGGAACTAGACTAACAGATGAACAGTAGCAATATAGCAATATCCTAGTCTAGGTGTGAAGTCCTTGGTTTCAACACCTGGGAACTAGACTAAAGAATGGTACACAAGTCTTACAATACAATAGTACTTAAAGCTAACTAACGGAATCTGACTAAGTGTGAATTCCCAGCTCCGGCTGGTTCTAACACACTGTAAGATCTGACTAGGGTCTGAGTGCTCACACGTAAGCATTCGCAACAGCAAACAACTCGCAACTGACAGGCAAGTCCTATAAATACAAAACAACTACACCGAGTGGGTACAGGTAAATAAGCTCACAAACTGTTGTCCAAACGGACTTGACCTATGATGTACTCGAAAAGTGACTGAGGTCCAATCACTCTCAGTTACCTGTCGTTAATCGACCGACTAGAGGCAGCTGAGTTAATGAAAATTAAAAAATACGTATAAACACTGACAACATCAAAGGCCAGATATCAATGGTGTGGATAATGTCGTAGAGGGCCACACTTAGAAAATCTGTCCGTAATTAGTCAGTATATATGTGCTCCGTTGTAGGGAGGTCTTTGCTGATCCCCCCTGTAGCCAGGTACCCACTAACTGTAGTGTGAGACCAGGCACAAGGTGTAGCTATTCCCAGCACAGAGCACATACAAGAGACAAAAAAATTCAAGTTGGTAACTAAGGGCACTGTGTAGTGCTGAGACACCACTGCTGTATAAGTGGTCCGCAACTACATAAGCCTATATAGTCATGTTACCAACACCCTTCACAGAAGGTAATAGTATGCTGGGGAGAACAATAAAGGAGTGCTGAGGTATATACAGTGCAGTGCAATTCGACTAGTGCTAGTTTCACTCCATAAGAGGAGCTTCGTCAGGAAATAGTGCACATCAACAATGAAAAATAATAAACAGCCCCCACCACCACATCCACCCACAGCAATAGCAGCCCAAATCAGAGCTAAAGCGCTCGCCTTGTTGGGCTCATTAAATACTCATGTAGAGATGGACAAGTCGTCTCACCTGTGTGGGGCACGCCCCCTCAGGGTATCCCTCATGCTTGTTCCCTGGCCAAATGTAGAAGACTCAAATCCCCATTTATATATCCAGGACTGGCTGCGTATAGTATGCATGCTGTATGACAAATGGCATCTAAAGTGGATGCAAGATCGTAGAGGGGGAAGCGACGTCACCACTAACTCCACCCCCTCAACGTCAGGAGGAAGGAGTCACCTCGCCGCAAGTTCCCGCTGGTAGCCATGGCAACCATGTATGCGGGCCAGCGCACAGGCTCGTGCAGAGGAAAGGCGTGGACCGGGGGAGAGGACGTCACCTGTAGTCCCTCCCCCCGCCCTCCTCCGCATCAGGCTAAACCAATCGCCGTCAATCCCCGCTGGTTGCCGTAGTGACATGTATACAAGCCACGGCACCAGCGAAACAAAGGGGAAACGGCGGTTGAAGTAGAAACGCCTATATTAAGCGTTAAGAGTGTAGGCATGCTGGGGTTGCCATGGTAATGAATCAACCATAACAGTACTAGACAGCCAAGTTCAAAGGTATTCGTGTTGCCTCTTCAATAAGGGACAGAGAGGACTTTTAAAACAGTCCCCATTAATATGTCCAATCAAACAGCTGGCAATGTAAATAAAGCTGTTAGTGTACCAGCTGTGCATGTAACAAATAAAGGGCAAACGTGATACATATAATAAAGCCACGGAGATGGCATCAGGGAGCATAGGGGAGATAAAGAATATAAAACCAAATGTCAGGATGACAATCTCGGAACGAGATTTAAAGAGACACATGGCCATATATAAATTGTCTCCCACATAGGGGGAGAAATCATATCAAAAAGTGAAAAACCCATATAGGGAGATTCATATAGGGAAATTACCACGTCAGTCAGTCAGTCAGTATGTACCTGCATTGCGTAGAGACGCAGAATGGTGAGGACAAGCACACCCCACTAAAAGTGGCAGAGGGAGGGGTGAATAGGTATAATGACAGTGGAATGGGTGAGTAGGTATAATACACGAGTGGATGTAGATTGGCTGAAGATCTAAAGGAAACTAGCAACCGCAAAATCCTCATTTAGGCCATGCGGTGCAAGGGTATCCAATCTAAAGATCCAGCCAGCCTCCAATTGATGCAAATTTTTATCTAGGTTGCCACCTCTCACACCCACTTTCCACTGCTGGATACCCCAGAATGTAATTTCAAAGGGGTTATGCGAGTGGGCCATGTTCATGTGTCTCGCCCCTGATGTATCATTTTTGTGTTTTATGGCCCCGATATGTTCGAGGACTCGTTGTTTAAGTGGTCTAGTTGTTAATCCCACATATGTCATATCACATTTACATTTGCAAGCATAAACTACCCCCGGGGTGTTACAATTAATGAACGATCTGATTGAGAAAGTTCTGTCAGAGTACCTCGACGAGAAAGTTGTTGTTCTTGCCATATAGGGGCAGGCCTTGCAGTGGCCACATTTGTACGAACCATTTGGCTTAGGTGGTAGCCAAGTGAGTGCGGACGGGTGTTCCTCCTTAAACATGCTATGAACCAAAATATCCCGCAGATTTTTCGTCCGTCGATATGTAATGGCTGGTTTAGTGGACAAGTGTTTAGACAAATCCTTGTCCTGATGGAGAATTGGCCAGTATCTTTCAAATATTTCAAAAATCTGATGGGACTGTTTGGAAAAGGAACCGATTAATCTAGGCATAGATCGTGTAGATATTTTCCGCACTTTGTTACTTAGTGTGTTCACACGTGGTGTTTCTTTGGCTCGTTTATACCCTTTTTCAATGGCATGTTCAGGGAAGCCTCTCTGTGCAAATCTCTCTCTCAGTAACACGCATTCATTTTCGAATTTGTCTTCCGTGGAGCAATTTCTACGAGCCCTCAGAAATTGACCAGTGGGGATGCCTCTTTTTTAAAGGATTTGGGTTGTGCGCTCTCCCAATGCAACAGTGAGTTGGTTGCAGTTGGCTTACGGTATATTTCAGTTTGCAAACACCCATTCTCATCCTTGTGGATCAACAAGTCGAGAAAGGTGATGGTCTCTTCCTGGATATCATATGTAAAATGCATCCCTACTTTATTGTGATTCAATATGTCGACAAAATCGAAAAAAAGTTCTCTGGGGCCGTCCCACAGGACCAGCACGTCGTCAATGAAACGACCCCAGAAGGCTACATGTGCGGTGAAGAAAGACAGGTCCTCACCAAACACCTCTGTATCCTCCCACCAGCCCAGGAAGAGATTTGCATAAGATGGCACACAAGCTGTGCCCATGGCACTCCCCCTGAGCTGGTGGTAGCAACGATCCCCAAACAGAAAGACATTGTGACATAAAATAAACTCCAGGGCCTTCAGCAGGAAAGTGGTGTGGGCGGACAAATGGGTGCCCCTGGCATTAAGAAAGTATTTTACAGCCTGGATGCCCAAATCGTGCCTGATGTTGCTGTACAGCGATTCGACATCCAGGCTGGCCAGGAGCACTTCCCCCGACACCGTAAGGTCCTGGAGTCTGCACAGAACATCCTTCATGTCTTTTAGGTAGGACGGCAGGGATTCAACAAATGGTCTTAAAAACATATCAATGTACTGACTTAGTTGATCTGTGAGATTGTCACTACCTGAAACAATCGGCCTGCCTGGTGGTTTGGTTGTATGTTTATGGATTTTTGGTAGGGAGTAAAACACAGACATTATTGGATGTTCGGTCGACTGAACATCCAATAATGTCTGTGTTTTACTCCCTACCAAAAATCCATAAACATACAACCAAACCGCCAGGCAGGCCGATTGTTTCAGGTAGTGACAATCTCACAGATCAACTAAGTCAGTACATTGATATGTTTTTAAGACCATTTGTTGAATCCCTGCCGTACTACCTAAAAGACACGAAGGATGTTCTGTGCAGACTCCAGGACCTTACGGTGTCGGGGGAAGTGCTCCTGGCCAGCCTGGATGTCGAATCGCTGTACAGCAACATCAGGCACGATTTGGGCATCCAGGCTGTAAAATACTTTCTTAATGCCAGGGGCACCCATTTGTCCGCCCACACCACTTTCCTGCTGAAGGCCCTGGAGTTTATTTTATGTCACAATGTCTTTCTGTTTGGGGATCGTTGCTACCACCAGCTCAGGGGGAGTGCCATGGGCACAGCTTGTGCGCCATCTTATGCAAATCTCTTCCTGGGCTGGTAGGAGGATACAGAGGTGTTTGGTGAGGACCTGTCTTTCTTCACCGCACATGTGGCCTTCTGGGGTCGTTTCATTGACGATGTGCTGGTCCTGTGGGACGGCCCCAGAGACCTTTTTGTCGATTTTTTCGACATATTGAATCACAATAAAGTAGGGATGCATTTTACGTATGATATCCAGGAAGAGACCATCACCTTTCTCGACTTGTTGATCCACAAGGATGAGAATGGGTGTTTGCAAACTGAAATATACCGTAAGCCAACTGCAACCAACTCACTGTTGCATTGGGAGAGCGCACACCCCAAATCCTTAAAAATAGGCATCCCCACTGGTCAATTTCTGAGGGCTCGTAGAAATTGCTCCACGGAAGACAAATTCGAAAATGAATGCGTGTTACTGAGAGAGAGATTTGCACAGAGAGGCTTCCCTGAACATGCCATTGAAAAAGGGTATAAACGAGCCAAAGAAACACCACGTGGGAACACACTAAGTAACAAAGTGCGGAAAATATCTACACGATCTATGCCTAGATTAATCGGTTCCTTTTCCAAACAGTCCCATCAGATTTTTGAAATATTTGAAAGATACTGGCCAATTCTCCATCAGGACAAGGATTTGTCTAAACACTTGTCCACTAAACCAGCCATTACATATCGACGGACGAAAAATCTGCAGGATATTTTGGTTCATAGCATGTTTAAGGAGGAACACCCGTCCGCACTCACTTGGCTACCACCTAAGCCAAATGGTTCGTACAAATGTGGCCACTGCAAGGCCTGCCCCTATTTGGCAAGAACAACAACTTTCTCGTCGAGGTACTCTGACAGAACTTTCTTAATCAGATCGTTCATTAATTGTAACACCCCGGGGGTAGTTTATGCTTGCAAATGTAAATGTGATATGACATACGTGGGATTAACAACTAGACCACTTAAACAATGAGTCCTCGAACATATCGGGGACATAAAACACAAAAATGATACATCAGTGGCGAGACACATGAACATGGCCCACTCGCATAACCCCTTTGAAATTACATTCTGGGGTATCCAGCAGTGGAAAGTGGGTGTGAGAGGTGGCAACCTAGATAAAAAGTTGCATCAATTGGAGGCTGGCTGGATCTTTAGATTGGATACCCTTGCACCGCATGGCCTAAATGAGGATTTTGCGGTTGCTAGTTTCCTTTAGATCTTCAGCCAATCTACATCCACTCGTGTATTATAACTACTCACCCATTCCACTGTCATTATACCTATTCACCCCTCCCTCTGCCACTTTTAGTGGGGTGTGCTTGTCCTCACCATTCTGCGTCTCTACGCAATGCAGGTACATACTGACTGACTGACGTGGTAATTTCCCTATATGAATCTCCCTATATGGGTTTTTCACTTTTTGATATGATTTCTCCCCCTATGTGGGAGACAATTTATATATGGCCATGTGTCTCTTTAAATCTCGTTCTGAGATTGTCATCCTGACGTTTGGTTTTATATTCTTTATCTCCCCTATGCTCCCTGATGCCATCTCCGTGGCTTTATTATATGTATCACGTTTGCCCTTTATTTGTTACATGCACAGCTGGTACACTAACCGCTTTATTTACATTGCCAGCTGTTTGATTGGACATATGAATGGGGACTGTTTTAAAAGTCCTTTCTGTCCCTTATTGAAGAGGCAACACAAATACCTTTGAACTTGGCTGTCTAGTACTGTTATGGTTGATTCATTACCATGGCAACCCCAGCATGCCTACACTCTTAACGCTTAATATAGGCGTTTCTACTTCAACCGCCGTTTCCCCTTTGTTTCGCTGGTGCCGTGGCTTGTATACATGTCACCACGGCAACCAGCGGGGATTGACGGCGATTGGTTTAGCCTGATGCAGAGGAGGGCGGGGGGAGGGACTACAGGTGACGTCCTCTCCCCCGGTCCACGCCTTTCCTCTGCACGAGCCTGTGCGCTGGCCCGCATACATGGTTGCCATGGCTACCAGCGGGAACTTGCGGCGAGGTGACTCCTTCCTCCTGACGTTGAGGGGGTGGAGTTAGTGGTGACGTCGCTTCCCCCTCTACAATCTTGCATCCACTTTAGATGCCATTTGTCATACAGCATGCATACTATACGCAGCCAGTCCTGGATATATGAATGGGGATTTGAGTCTTCTACATTTGGCCAGGGAACAAGCATGAGGGATACCCTGAGGGGGCGTGCCCCACACAGGTGAGACGACTTGTCCATCTCTACATGAGTATTTAATGAGCCCAACAAGGCGAGCGCTTTAGCTCTGATTTGGGCTGCTATTGCTGTGGGTGGATGTGGTGGTGGGGGCTGTTTATTATTTTTCATTGTTGATGTGCACTATTTCCTGACGAAGCTCCTCTTATGGAGTGAAACTAGCACTAGTCGAATTGCACTGCACTGTATATACCTCAGCACTCCTTTATTGTTCTCCCCAGCATACTATTACCTTCTGTGAAGGGTGTTGGTAACATGACTATATAGGCTTATGTAGTTGCGGACCACTTATACAGCAGTGGTGTCTCAGCACTACACAGTGCCCTTAGTTACCAACTTGAATTTTTTTGTCTCTTGTATGTGCTCTCTGCTGGGAATAGCTACACCTTTTGCCTGGTCTCACACTACAGTTAGTGGGTACCTGGCTACAGGGGGGATCAGCAAAGACCTCCCTACAACGGAGCACATATATACTGACTAATTACGGACAGATTTTCTAAGTGTGGCCCTCTACGACATTATCCACACCATTGATATCTGGCCTTTGATGTTGTCAGTGTTTATACGTATTTTTTAATTTTCATTAACTCAGCTGCCTCTAGTCGGTCGATTAACAACAGGTAACTGAGAGTGACTGGACCTCAGTCACTTTTCGAGTACATCATAGGTCAAGTCCGTTTGGACAACAGTTTGTAAGTCCTATAAATACCCAGAGCGCTCCACAGCACCGCCCCAGTCACTCAGCCAATCCGGAGCATAGCTGGAGTAGGGGTGCTCGGAATTGCAAATCCGTGTACCGCGGTAAATTCCGCATACCGCCGCTCCGGAATTCCGTTACCGGGTCATTCCGGAGGGTTTCCACGGTATTCCGGCGATATTCCGGAATTTTCCGAGTGTATGCTTCCGTATTTTTATTACGGACTTCCGTAAATTACGTTAGCGTTGTTCATTCCGTCTTTTTGCTCATTTACTCATTGTTTTTGGTATCTTCTGCCTTTTGAGATGATATGGATTGTGTTAGTGAATAAAGTTTTTGTGTATGGTTTAAATTTGTGATAACAGCGTGCTTTCGTCAGTTTCCGCCCATTTTTCCGGAATTCCGTATTTTTTCAATGATACACTGGGGGGCGGATCCCTGGAGGAATTCCGTGGTTTGCTCACTTCCAGGAACTTGTTGTGGAGTCTGTTTGGTGAGGCAGAGAGACCTGGAGGAGCAGATTGCACCTGCTATTGAGGTAAGTGAATAATATGTACATATATTTGTTTACATATATGTGTATTATGTTTAATGATGAATGCAATTATTCCTTTTTTTTTAGGTTAGAAAAACAAGTTACCATATTTGTGTGTTTGACACTGACCTGTCAGTCATTTGATTAGGAATAGGATAGCATCATGTTGCATTTGATGGAGATTTGTGGCATGCACTTTCTGTGCATGAAGTTACCTTCGTGGGCATGTAGGGCGGTTTTTATTCCAGACCACATGGTGGAGGAGGGCCAGTGTTAGGAGTTGGACCCAGGAATCTAAATTGGGTTGCAAGGGTTAGTGCTGCTGATGGGCATTATGGGGTTAATGTATGACTTGCATGACTTTGCACGTGTTCAATTTCATTTGTATGCTATTTTGTCGGGTATGCTGAAATGTTGGAACAAAGTGCAGACTGATTAGTCGCAGCTGTGCCCACAAAGTGCAGTCCGATTGGTCGCAGATGTGCCCACAAAGTAAAGTCCGATTGGTCGCAGATGTAGCCACAAAGTGCTGTCTTATTGTTCGCAGAAGTGTCCGCAAAGTGCAGTCTGATTGGTCGCAGATGTGTCCATAAAGTGCATTCTGATTGGTCGCAGCTGTGCCCACAAAGTGCAGTCAGATTGGTCGCAGCTGTGCCCACAAAGTGCAGTCAGATTGGTCGCAGCTGTGCCCACAAAGTGCAGTTTGATTGGTTGCAGATGTGTCCACAAAGTGCATTCTGATTGGTCGCAGATGTGTCCACAAAGTGCATTCTGATTGGTCGCAGATGTGGCCACAAAGTGCAGTCTTATTGTTCGCAGCTTTGCCCACTAAGTGCAGTCTGATTGTTCGCAGCTGTGTCCACAAAGTGCAGTCTGATTGGTCTCAGCTGTGCCCAGAAAGTGCAGTCTGATTGGTCGCAGATGTGCCCAGAAAGTGCAGTCTGATTGGTCGCAGCTGTGCCCATAAAGTGCAGTCTGATTGGTCGCAGATGTGTCCACAAAGTGCAGTCTTATTGTTCGCAGAAGTGTCCACAAAGTGCAGTCAGATTGGTTGCAGAGGTGTCCACAAAGTGCAGTCAGATTGATCGCAGCTGTGCCCTCAAAGTGCAGTTTGATTGGTTGCAGATGTGTCCACAAAGTGCAGTCTGATTGGTCGCAGATGTGTCCACAAAGTGCAGTCTGATTGGTCGCAGCTGTGCCCACTAAGTGCAGTCTGATTGGTCGCAGCAGTGGCCACAAATTGCAGTCTTATTGTTCGCAGAAGTGTCCACAAAGTGCAGTCAGATTGGTCGCAGATGTGCCCTCAAAGTGCAGTCTGATTGGTCGCAGATGTGCCCACAAAGTGCATTCTAATTGGTCGCAGCTGTGCCCACAAAGTGCAGTCAGATTGGTCGCAGCTGTGCCCACAAAGTGCAGTTTGATTGGTTGCAGATGTGCCACAAAGTGCAGTTTGATTGGTCGCAGATGTGTCCACAAAGTGCAGTCTGATTGGTCGCAGCTGTGCCCAGAAAGTGCAGTCTGATTGGTCGCAGATGTGCCCAGAAAGTGCAGTTTGATTGGTTGCAGAGGTGTCCACAAAGTGCAGTCAGATTGGTCGCAGCTGTGCCCTCAAAGTGCAGTTTGATTGGTTGCAGATGTGTCCACAAAGTGCAGTCTGATTGGTCGCAGATGTGTCCACAAAGTGCATTCTGATTGGTCGCAGATGTGTCCACAAAGTGCAGTCTTATTGTTCGCAGCTTTGCCCACTAAGTGCAGTCTGATTGGTCGCAGCTGTGCCCACTAAGTGCAGTCTGATTGGTCGCAGATGTGGCCACAAATTGCAGTCTTATTGTTCGCAGAAGTGTCCACAAAGTGCAGTCAGATTGGTCGCAGCTGTGCCCTCAAAGTGCAGTTTGATTGGTTGCAGATGTATCCACAAAGTGCATTCTGATTGGTCGCAGATGTGTCCAGAAAGTGCATTCTGATTGGTCGCAGCTGTGCTCTCAAAGTGCAGTTTGATTGGTTGCAGATGTATCCACAAAGTGCAGTCTGATTGGTCGCAGCTGTGCCCACTAAGTGCTGTCTGATTGGTCGCAGATGTGGCCACAAATTGCAGTCTTATTGTTCGCAGAAGTGTCCACAAAGTGCAGTCAGATTGGTCGCAGCTGTGCCCTCAAAGTGCAGTCTGATTGGTCGCAGATGTGCCCACAAAGTGCAGTCAGATTGGTCGCAGCTGTGCCCTCAAAGTGCAGTCAGATTGGTCGCAGCTGTGCTCTCAAAGTGCAGTTTGATTGGTTGCAGATGTATCCACAAAGTGCATTCTGATTGGTCGCAGATGTGTCCACAAAGTGCATTCTGATTGGTCGCAGATGTGGCCACAAAGTGCAGTCTTATTGTTCGCAGCTTTGCCCACTAAGTGCAGTCTGATTGGTCGCAGCTGTGTCCACAAAGTGCAGTCTGATTGGTCGCAGCTGTGCCCAGAAAGTGCAGTCTGATTGGTCGCAGATGTGTCCAGAAAGTGCAGTCTGATTGGTTGCAGCTGTGCCCATAAAGTGCAGTTTGATTGGTTGCAGATGTGTCCACAAAGTGCAGTCTGATTGGTCGCAGATGTGCCCACAAAGTGCAGTCAGATTGGTCGCAGCTGTGCCCTCAAAGTGCAGTCAGATTGGTCGCAGCTGTGCTCTCAAAGTGCAGTTTGATTGGTTGCAGATGTATCCACAAAGTGCATTCTGATTGGTCGCAGATGTATCCACAAAGTGCATTCTGATTGGTCGCAGATGTGGCCACAAAGTGCAGTCTGATTGGTCGCAGATGTGGCCACAAATTGCAGTCTTATTGTTCGCAGAAGTGTCCACAAAGTGCAGTCAGATTGGTCGCAGCTGTGCCCTCAAAGTGCAGTTTGATTGGTTGCAGATGTGTCCACAAAGTGCAGTCAGATTGGTCGCAGCTGTGCCCTCAAAGTGCAGTTTGATTGGTTGCAGATGTGTCCACAAAGTGCAGTCTGATTGGTCGCAGATGTGTCCACAAAGTGCAGTCTGATTGGTCGCAGCTGTGCCCACTAAGTGCAGTCTGATTGGTCGCAGATGTATCCACAAAGTGCATTCTGATTGGTCGCAGATGTGTCCAGAAAGTGCATTCTGATTGGTCGCAGCTGTGCTCTCAAAGTGCAGTTTGATTGGTTGCAGATGTATCCACAAAGTGCATTCTGATTGGTCGCAGATGTGTCCACAAAGCGCATTCTGATTGGTCGCAGATGTGGCCACAAAGTGCAGTCTTATTGTTCGCAGCTTTGCCCACTAAGTGCAGTCTGATTGTTCGCAGCTGTGTCCACAAAGTGCAGTCTGATTGGTCGCAGCTGTGCCCAGAAAGTGCAGTCTGATTGGTCGCAGATGTGCCCAGAAAGTACAGTCTGATTGGTCGCAGCTGTGCCCATAAAGTGCAGTCTGATTGGTCGCAGATGTGTCCACAAAGTGCAGTCTTATTGTTCGCAGAAGTGTCCACAAAGTGCAGTCAGATTGGTTGCAGAGGTGTCCACAAAGTGCAGTCAGATTGGTCGCAGCTGTGCCCTCAAAGTGCAGTTTGATTGGTTGCAGATGTGTCCACAAAGTGCAGTCTGATTGGTCGCAGATGTGTCCACAAAGTGCAGTCTGATTGGTCGCAGCTGTGCCCACTAAGTGCAGTCTGATTGGTCGCAGATGTGGCCACAAATTGCAGTCTTATTGTTCGCAGAAGTGTCCACAAAGTGCAGTCAGATTGGTCGCAGATGTGCCCTCAAAGTGCAGTCTGATTGGTCACAGATGTGCCCACAAAGTGCATTCTAATTGGTCGCAGCTGTGCCCACAAAGTGCAGTCAGATTGGTCGCAGCTGTGCCCACAAAGTGCAGTTTGATTGGTTGCAGATGTGCCACAAAGTGCATTCTGATTGGTCGCAGATGTGTCCACAAAGTGCAGTCTGATTGGTCGCAGATGTGGCCACAAAGTGCAGTCTGATTGGTAGCAGATGTGCCCTAGATTGTCCACGCTCCTCCTATGCAGCGTGGACAATCCAGAACGCCGCACGCTGCCAGCTCCAGATGACACCAACGCTCTCTCCGTGTTCCCAGAGGCGGAAGCAGCGCTGTCTTCCGCCAAAATGGTAATTTTCTTATTCATTACTGCTCCCTAGCAAGTACATCATGAATTTCTAGCACTTCAGAAGTATATGAAAGTATTAGATATCCACTTCCGTATTACTATTAATCAGATGATTTGTAACTAGATAGCCATTTACACAATAGTCATTGTACAGAGTATATAACGCTATGTCGCTGTGTTTGCCTCAAAACAGCAAACTCATTGCAATTATACATGTTTTGATCATAAATAATTTCTCGTATGTGAAAAAATATATTTGATATTTTGCAATGTTATTATTCATAGAGTTGTACGAACATGGCAGATGCTGCTGAAGCCGGTGGGAGTGGTGGTGGTGATGGTGGGAGGAGCAGGACGTCAGCCTCTGCTGCCTCCGCTGCACGCCTGCGGAAGCGGGAAAAGAATTTGATTATTAAAGTAAGTTTATTTATTTTTTTCTTCACTGTATTAATCCATGACTTTCAATTTATTTTGCTTGACTGTGTAATGCATGCTGCATCTGTAGCTACTTTAATAGTACCATGAAGCTTTGCAATTGAAGGGCTTAATGTTCAGACTACACAACTGTACGCCCCATACACACATTCAAGTCAACACTCAACAGCGGTCTGTAAAGGCCGCCGGGCGGATTGCTCAGAACCTCAGAAAGAGCCTTATCAGTCAGCCGACAGCCTGTAGACACGTCGGACTGTCCACGGAAAATCTGACCAGCGGGAGGTGACTACAGACCCGTCGTTGCCTCCCGTGTAGCGTTTGTACTGGCCTTTAGGCTCTCATAACTTTGATTTCGATTAACTTACCGAAAATCTCCTTCTATTGTTCAAGGAGTTGATAAGACTGCTGATGATAAGTCAATTGAACATTAAATTGACTTTTCATCAGTCTTATCATATGTTAGTACAATAGCAAGCGATGTAGGTATTGTAAAGGTTACTTTTAGCGGATCATTAATTTTGTTCGGGTTCGGCATGTAGCGGAAAGAATTGACAGATTATTGGGTGGGCAGTGGCGGCTCCAGGAAATTTTTTTAGGGGGTGCTATGCAGGTGCTGGACCAATTTCCGGGGGAGCTGACGACCTGCGGCGCTTGAAGCGCGCCGCGCCAAAAATGGGTGTGGCTACAACCTGCGGCGCGCGAAGCGCGCCGCGGCGAAAAAATGGGCGTGGTCATGACCGGATGAGGGCGGGGCTAACTGTAATTTAAAGTGAACCCAGGGTGAGAGTGATATGGTGGCTGCCATATTTATTTCCTTTTAAACAATACTAGTTGCCTGGCAGCCCTGCTGATCTATTTGGCTGTAGTAGTGAACTGAATTACACCAGAAACAAGCCATGCAGCTAATCTTGTCAGTTCTGACAATATTGTCAGAAACCCCTGACCTGCTGCATGCTTGTTCAGGGTCTATGGTTGAAAGAATAAGAGGCAGAGGACCAGCACGGCAGCCAGGCAACTGGTATTGCTTAAAGGGAGATAAATATGGCAGCCTCAATATTATTCTCACCTCGGGTTCCCTTTAAAAGTGCAACGCAAAGACAGAGGGCCCAAGTTTTGGTGACCCTTTTCCCAGAAAATTCACATAATTGTGGAGGTTTTCTCAAGAAAATACACGTAATGTGAGCAGATTTTAACAAAAAACACGTCCAATGACCCCAATATGCACAATCGTTATCAGATATGGCTCCAATATGCACAATCGTTATCAGATATGGCCCCAATATGCACAATCGTTATCAGATATGGCCCCAATATGCACAATCGGTAGCAGATATGGCCCCAATATGCACAATCGGTAGCAGATATGGCCCCAATATGCACAATCGTTATCAGATATGGCCCCAATATGCACAATCGTTATCAGATATGGCCCCAATATGCACAATCGTTATCAGATATGGCCCCAATATGCACAATCGTTATCAGATATGGCCCCAATATGCACAATCGTTATCAGATATGGCCCCAATATGCACAATCGTTATCAGATATGGCCCCAATATGCACAATCGGTAGCAGATATGGCCCCAATATGCACAATCGGTAGCAGATATGGCCCCAATATGCACAATCGGTAGCAGATATGGCCCCAATATGCACAATCGGTAGCAGATATGGCCCCAATATGCACAATCGGTAGCAGATATGGCCCCAATATGCACAATCGGTAGCAGATATGGCCCCAATATGCACAATCGGTAGCAGATATGGCCCCAATATGCACAATCGGTAGCAGATATGGCCCCAATATGCACAATCGGTAGCAGATATGGCCCCAATATGCACAATCGGTAGCAGATATGGCCCCAATATGCACAATCGGTAGCAGATATGGTCCCAATATGCACAATCGGTAGCAGATATGGTCCCAATATGCACAATCGGTAGCAGATATGGTCCCAATATGCACAATCGGTAGCAGATATGGCCCCAATATGCACAATCGGTAGCAGATATGGTCCCAATATGCACAATCGGTAGCAGATATGGTCCCAATATGCACAATCGGTAGCAGATATGGTCCCAATATGCACAATCGGTAGCAGATATGGTCCCAATATGCACAATCGGTAGCAGATATGGTCCCAATATGCACAATCGGTAGCAGATATGGTCCCAATATGCACAATCGGTAGCAGATATGACCCCAATATGCACAATCGGTAGCAGATATGACCCCAATATGCACAATCGGTAGCAGATATGACCCCAATATGCACAATCGGTAGCAGATATGACCCCAATATGCACAATCGGTAGCAGATATGACCCCAATATGCACAATCGGTAGCAGATATGACCCCAATATGCACAATCGGTAGCAGATATGACCCCAATATGCACAATCGGTAGCAGATATGACCCCAATATGCACAATCGGTAGCAGATATGACCCCAATATGCACAATCGGTAGCAGATATGACCCCAATATGCACAATCGGTAGCAGATATGACCCCAATATGCACAATCGGTAGCAGAAATGACCCCAATATGCACAATCGGTAGCAGAAATGACCCCAATATGCACAATCGGTAGCAGATATCGCCCCAATATGCACAATCGGTAGCAGATATCGCCCCAATATGCACAATCGGTAGCAGATATGACCCCAATATGCACAATCCGTAGCAGATATGACCCCAATATGCACAATCCGTAGCAGATATGACCCCAATATGCACAATCCGTAGCAGATATGACCCCAATATGCACAATCCGCATCACCTGAAAAAGAAAAGAAAAACCCATTTACTCACCTACAGCCAGAAGACCTTCTTTCCCGACCTCCTGTCCCGAGTCCCGACCTCATTGTGGCGCGCAGCGCCCGCGCGCCCACGATCCTCTTCCTTCCCGACGTCACCACGAGACTTCCTGCCCGCATGCAGAGAGCAGGGCTACGGGAAAATGGCCGCCCGAAGTCTGCAGAACAGGGCTCCGGGCGGCCATCTTACCGTAGCCCTGCCTGCTGCTCCGTGCTGCCGGTGTGTGAACTGACTTGGCGTCTTTTAGACGCCTGAAGTCAGTTCACTCCAGGGGGTGCTTTGGGGGTGCTTGGACAATTCTAGGGGGTGCTCGAGCACCCCCAAGCACCCCCCTGGCGCCGCCCCTGTGGGTGGGGCTGGGGAAGACCCAGCTGTCATGGTACACATTGGCACCAATGACAAAGTTAGTGGGAGATGGAAGGTCCTCAAAAATGATTTTCAGGTACTTGGAGATAAACTTAAAGCAAGGACCTCCAAGGTGGTGTTCTCTGAAATACTGCCAGTGCCACGCGCTACATCTGAGAGACAGAGGGAGCTTAGGGAGTTAAATAAGTGGCTGAGAAATTGGTGTAGGAAGGAAGGGTTTGGGTTCCTGGAGAACTGGGCAGACTTTGCAGTCGGCTACAGGTTCTACAGCAGGGATGGGCTGCACCTTAATGGGGAGGGTGCAGCTGCATTGGGGGAGAAGATGGCTAAACGGTTGGAGGAGATTTTAAACTAGGATCTGGGGGGAGGCGGGAGGATAAAGTCTCAATATGTAGACAAGATAAGGTAAAAAGACAGTGGGAGCCTAACATTATGGGGGGTGGAGAGGGGGGTGGGGACAGTGTAAAGATTAAGGAGGTTGGTAAAACTTCAAGTAGCCCATTTCGTGTAAACAAAATTGGTAAATGTGTTGGTAAAAATATAAAGTGCATGGTAACCAATGCTCGGAGCCTTGCAAATAAAATAGACGAACTAGAGCTCATTCTGAATGACAAAGGCTATGACATTGTGGGAATAACCGAGACATGGATGGATGAAAGCCATGACTGGATAGCTAATTTAAAAGGATACAATGTGTTTAGGAGGGATAGAACAGGGAAAAAAGGTGGAGGGGTTTGTCTCTTTGTTAAGAATTCTTTTACAGCTGTCCTCAACGATGAGATGGAGGAAGATTGCGAAGATGTGGAGTCCGTTTGGGTAAATATTCATGGTGGAAATAAAAGTTGCCAATTGCTTATTGGGGTATGCTACAGACCACCTCTTATTAATGAAGCTGCAGAACTGCGATTACTACAGCAGATTGAAAAAGCTGCAAGTAAAAACGAGGTCATAATTATGGGCGACTTCAACTTTCCAGACATTGACTGGGGTATTGAGGCTACCCATTCTGGTAAAAGCAGCAGATTTCTGGCAGCACTACAGGACAATTACTTGACTCAAATGGTAACGGAACCAACTAGGGGGAATGCGTTACTGGATCTGATCATTTCTAATAGACCAGATAATGTATCAAATGTGCAGGTTCAAGAACATTTGGGAAATAGTGATCACAACATGATAACGTTTGATCTGGTGACTGATAGGCCACGGGGCAGCGGGACCACTAAAACTATGAATTTTAGAAAAGCAAAGTTCAATCAAATTAGGCAGGCACTAAGTTTGGTGAACTGGGATAATGTACTACAAGGGGACGACACTGAAGGGAAATGGCAAGCTTTTAAACGTATTCTCAATCAATATTGTAGTATGTATATCCCATATGGAAACAAAATGTCTAGGAATAAAAAAAGGCCTCTATGGATGAATAGAAAGGTTAGGGATAAAATGAAGAGGAAAAAGAATGCCTATAAGGTCCTAAAACAGGAGGGGACTGAGGCTGCACTAAGCAATTATAAGGAGTGCAATAAAAATTGTAAAAAAGAAATTAGGCTGGCAAAGATCGAAGCTGAAAATCAAATCGCTAGGGATATCAAATCTAACCCAAAAAAGTTTTACAAGTACATCAACTCTAAAAAAAGAAAGGTTGACTGTATAGGAATCCTAAAGGATGAGGGTGGGAACTCAATGGTGGATGACCAAGGTAAGGCAGAGTTATTAAATGCTTTCTTTGCTTCTGTCTTCACAAAGGAAACAGCACTGTTGCAAATTACAGAGGCAGAAGAGTCTCAATCTTCTAACTGTAATATTAAATACTTAACGCAGGAAGAAGTAAAGGCAAGACTAAATAAATTAAAAATAGACAAGGCACCTGGCCCGGATGGCATGCATCCTCGGGTCCTAAGAGAATTAAGTTCAGTTATAGCTAAGCCCCTTTATCTTATCTTTTGTGACTCTCTTGCAACTAGCAGAGTCCCAGTGGATTGGCGTACAGCCCATGTTTTCCCATTATTTAAGAAGGGCAAAAAATCTGATCCAGGAAATTATAGACCTGTAAGCTTAACATCAGTTGTATGCAAACTATTTGAGGGGTTACTAAGAGATACTATACATGACTTTATAGTAGAAAATAATCTTATTTCTCAGCATCAACATGGGTTTACTAAAGACAGGTCCTGTTTGACTAACATGCTCAGCTTTTATGAGGTAGTGAATGCTAATATGGATATTGGGAATGCTGTAGATGTGATATACTTGGACTTTGCAAAGGCCTTCGACACTGTTCCCCACAGAAGTCTGGTGCAAAAGTTGAGGATGCAAGGACTGGGGAAGAGTTTGTGTGCATGGATAGGGAACTGGCTAATGGACAGAAAACAAAGAGTTGTGGTCAATGGATCGTACTCAAAATGGGAGACTGTTAGCAGTGGGGTCCCACAGGGGTCTGTACTGGGTCCAGTGCTCTTCAATTTATTTATTAATGACCTAGTAGATGCAGTAGTGAGCAATGTTGCTATTTTTGCAGATGATACAAAATTGTGCAGAATCATCAACTCTCAGGAAGATAGTGTCATATTGCAACAGGATCTGGATAGGATGGCTATATGGGCACATACATGGCAGATGAAATTCAATGTTGACAAATGTAAAGTCATGCATTTTGGTCGTACCAATGGTCTAGCACCATACAAAATAAATGGGATACAGTTGGGAACATCAAACTTGGAGAAGGACTTAGGAGTACTCATCGACAACAAGTTAAATAATCGTACTCAATGCCAAGCCGCTGCAGCTAAAGCGAACAAAATTTTGGGATGCATTAAAAGGGAAATAAAAACTCGAGATGCTAGCATAATATTGCCCCTGTTTAACTCTCTAGTAAGGCCACATCTGGAATATGGAATTCAGTTCTGGGCACCACATTCCAAAAAAGATATTGCAGTTTTAGAGCAGGTGCAGAGACGAGCTACAAAATTGATACGTGGGATGGAAGGTCTCGCTTACCAAGAAAGGTTAGATAAACTGGGTTTATTTAGTCTAGAGAAAAGACGCCTTAGAGGAGATCTAATTAACATGTATAAATACATTAGAGGGCAATATAATAGCATGGCGGATGAGCTTTTTGTCCCTAGGCCTTCTCAAAGGACTAGAGGACATGAGCTGCGCATGGAGGAAAAACGTTTTAGCCATTTATTTAGGAAAGGGTTCTTTACAGTAAGAGTGGTTAAGATGTGGAATGCATTGCCACAGGAAGTCGTTATGGCAAACTCTATACCTGCATTTAAAGGGGGCTTAGATGCTTTCCTTGCGTTGAAAGACATCCATGGCTACAATTACTAGGTTATGCCTAATGATGTTGATCCAGGGATTTTATCTGATTGCCATCTGGAGTCAGGAAGGAATTTTTCCCATTTGGGGCTAATTGGACCATGCCTGGTGGGGTTTTTTTCACCTTCCTCTGGATCAACAGGGGTATGTGGGGGACGGGCTGGAGTTGTACTTTGTACTGGTTGAACTCGATGGCCGTATGTCTTTTTTCAACCAAAATAACTATGTAACTATGTTGTTGTTGTTTTTTTTTCAGACAATGTTACGAGGGGCCTACGATAAGGGGAAGAGGGAGGAGAAGAGGGCTATTCTGGACCAGCTACAGCGGGACCTTGAGACCCGATACCACCGCACATGGTCGGTCAAGAAGATCCAGACCATGTGGAGCGACTTCAAGTCGAAGACCCCATGTGCGGTGAGGAGAATTAAAGACCAGCTTCGGGAATGTAAGTAAATAATGTGTTTTTCATATATGTAGCGTGATGTGTACGTGTTTTCAACCTTGGAAATCCTTACGATTTTCATGTCTAACAAATTGTCTCTCCTATTGGGTATGTAACTCACAATTTTAAAAACAATCTCACATTCTTTTTTAGTGGATCGGTCTCAGGCACGCAGGCGGGCCCGTTCCGCCTCTGCTCCTCCCTCTTCCCGCAATATTGTGGACCCCACTCAGGAGGATCCTGCTGCTGCCTCCCCCCCTGCTGATGATGAGGCTGGACCCAGCACCAGCCAAAGGCCCCGTAGCAGCCGGCAGCGTGGGCGAAGGCGCTGCCGGCAGCGTGGGCGAAGGCGCTCCCGGAGCCGATCTGTGGCATGTAAGTATTTTTTTAACAAAGTTGCAACATTAATCAGATGACAGTGGTACGTCTCTTAGGAGATTAGTACATAATGTTTTTTTTGTACAGAATAGAATTTTTTTTTTTTTTACAGTCCCAAAAAAAAAAAAAAAGGTGAATGATACCATGTCTTCTTTTTATCTTAGCCTCTATCTCTGTGCGATTGCGCAGACGCCGGCCACGGCAACTTTCCTCCGGCAGGCCAGAAAGTGGTGCCAGTGAAACAGCTGAGTGTAAGTAAAATTTATTGTTGTAGAACAAAATACATTAATAAGTGTTTGATGCAGCTTATTGATTTGGAGCCATTGTGTAGTGTATGTATCGTATTGTACTCTAGGGTCTATTCAGGGGGAAGCCAAGTATACTAGTTGTAGATGTTTTGGATGTGGGCGGAAGAATGAGTGCTAGGAGGAAAACAATACAGACCGAAGTAAAAAAAAATTTCTTCATCATAATTTTTTATTACATTTCAAATACAGAGTTCCATAGTAATGAAAACAGCTGACTGCATAATATTCATCATACATTCAAATACACTTGCAAACTATTCTATGAATAACACCCCTGGTCTGTCTTATTCCCATGAAGAACAGAGGGAGGTAATACATGAAGCACTCCTATGCGCTTAGTCCAGCCTGGGAGTTTTAACTTGACCCATACTAGGTAACCCCCAGGGCTCGGACATCAATGTACTGTATCAATTCAGTGGCCCGAAGGTTAGCCCTTGATACAGGGTTACAGGGATCCTGTTTCAGTGCTAGAGTGTCTACATAATGCTCGTCGCTGTAGTGAGTATAAAGTACAACACCTGTGGGAAGGACGGACGAGGTCCGACTAGTCTACCTAAGTAACACTACCTACTTAACTTATAGTGTATAGTATACCAGGAGCTATATTGGAAGTGAGATTCTAGTTAGTGTATTCCAACCAGGTACTAGGAAGGGTGAAGATCTTATGGTCCACTGAGGATCTTAGTCTAATTTTATATTCCATATTCAGGTTGCTGTTTACTAGGGAGATTAGTTGGGAAATAGATAGGTAGTCGGCCGATTTCCAATTGCTAGTTATCTGGGAGAGTGCAAACAGAATGATATGCATAACCTGGGGCTGCAAATTTAGTGGGATCTCCTCTAGCCCTACTAAGAGTAAAGCTAATTTAGCTGATAGACGTACGTAAGTAGGGAAGGAAAAAGCTATTAATTAAGAGTTCCACATGGTCCCAAAACTGAGCAATATTAGGGCACTCCCATAGCATGTGGAGTAGAGTCCCCACTGAGTTCTTACAATGCCAGCAGTTGGGGGAGTTATCCTCTGAGAACGAGGCCATTCTTCTGGGGGTCAGATACCACCTGAAAATAACTTTACGTGAAAGTTCACAGTGGGAGTTGTTCTTTGAGAGTTTTAGGCTTTTAGAAGTGGTCCTGAGCACATGCTGGTCAGTTATGTTAGATTGTAGGTCATTGGACCAGGCTAAAGCATATCTTTTCAGTGAGGCATCACTCACTTCTAGTATCGACGTATACCAAGTGGAGATACCTCCGGCCAAAATGTGTGTGTGTGTGGGGGGGGGGGGGGCCTTTATTGTTAGTGGCTGTTAGGATTAGGATATGACTATTGAGCTGGGGTATATTAATTTTGTTATTTTTGATCAGGCTATATATCCTATGGTAGGTAAAGAGTTGGTTGAATGGTAATTGGAATTCTTTATGTAATTCCTCAAATGTTTTAAGCTGAGAGCCTTGTGACAGTTGGTTTAGTGAGGTGATTTTAACTTTATCCCATGCGGATAGGTTCAAATGGGGGCTGAGGATTTTAAGGGCATTTAAAGAGATGGTAGGACTATGAGTCAGGGACGACTTAGGCGGGAATTTGATAAAGTGTTCCCATGCCAGCAAGAGAGCCTGGATAGTTGTGTATTGGGAAGATGGTCTCTTTGCTCCCAGGAGCATAGCTTCTGACAGAAGTAAAAACTTAAAGGACCACTATCTTGAACAAAGTTGGCAGTTAAAATGGGACAGATGACAGGTTTTGGGCCAGTCCATCTTTTTAAGGGGGATTCTCAGGGATTTCTTTGTTTGCAACAGCATTTCCTGAACATTTGCAAAATGTCACTGACATAATACAGTGCACTGTTCAAGTGATTAGTGAGGCCGGCTGGTTTCTTGCTAATTTTTCAGTTAAACAGATGTTCAGGAAATGCAGTTGAAAACAAAGCAAACCCTTGAAATACCCTATGAGGAGATGGATTGTCCCAAAATCTGTCGGTTATGTCAGATTTTCAATGCCTACTGTTTTTTGCGCTCGTGGTCCTTTAAGGCATACAGTAAAAAATGGCGCGGAGGAAATAATGGCGCACCGTTCTGCCGATTATAAAACGCTATTTACCGTTTTAATGTAAATACATTAAAACGGTAAATAGCGTTTTATAAAACAGCAGAACGGTGCGCCATTGAAAAATGCAGGGAACTAGCAGAGGGGGTCGGGCTGGCAGCGGGGGTCGGGCTGGAGAGGCAGCGGGCAGTGGGCTGGCAGCGGTGTCAGGGTGGAGAGGCAGCGGGCTGGCAGCGGGGGTCGGGCTGAAGAGGCAGCGGGGTGGAGGGAGGATTACGCAGCATGTGTATATTGTGTATACATTACCTTGTCCCGGCCGGCGATCGCTCCTTCACTTCATAGCTTGCACGAGTTCTGCATCCAGCCAATCACCATGCGGCTTCAGTTTCCGCATGGTGATTGGCTGGATGCAGAACTCGTGCAAGCTATGAAGTGAAGGAGCGATCGCCGGCCGGGACAAGGTAATGTATACACAATATACACATGCTGCGTAATCCTCCCTCCACCCCGCTGCCTCTTCAGCCCGACCCCCGCTGCCAGCCCGCTGCCTCTCCACCCTGACACCGCTGCCAGCCCACTGCCCGCTGCCTCTCCAGCCCGACCCCCTACTGCCCGCTGCCTCTCCAGCCCGACCCCGCTGCCAGCCCGCTGCCTCTCCAGCCCGATCCCTGCTAAAAAAATTGAACATATAAAACGATAAATATCGTTGTAATGCAGCGCCATTCTGACACTATTGGCGCTGTGCGCCATTTTTGCCTGTCCCCCCTTTAAGAACTACATCCCGATGTTGAAGGGATTGGAATCGTTGCAAAGCAAGAGCACTAACACACCAACCACCACTACATCACCCTGCCTCCAAATTAGAACACTTCTTCCGGCCAGTGATTATGTCCATAGTAAAACTAGTGTATCATCCGTAAATATAATGTAAGGACATGCTTTAATTTCACAACTTCAAAGGAAGCTTCATTCAAATTTGGCCATAAATAAATGTACATAATGGGGCAACATATCACTTGAAGAAATGTTGACAAGCTGCAGTACTATGCATGTGTGGAATGGTAGTATAAAGGTATTTCACATCCATTGTAGCCACAACAAGTTCTAATACATTTTTGATTTTTTTGGGTGGATTGCAAGGCACTACTTTTGGCAGTCATATTTCATTACTCTTTCTTTACTTTAGGTAAAACCAGGAGTTTTGTTTTTGAATCTGGATGATACCATTCATTGTCAAACTTAGACATGAGTAAACAGTGAGCTTTCGGATTTTAAAATGCCTTCGGCGGACTGGTTCCTGACTAAAAATGAAAACCACACTTTATGTACACTGACATACAGAGTTGAATAATTTTTCGGCAAACATTAATGTATTTTTACATGTCTTAACTGTTACTCAGAACACTTTTCCTGGCCTCTTGGCTAAATTGATAAGTTAAACAGTTCCCTTCATGTAACGTAAAGTACACTCTGGTGATGATGATGGGTAACTATTGGAAATTCCAAGTTGAAATACTAACTGGGCTAGTAGTCACATGCCACATTAATTTTAAACTAAAGAGCATTCTGGCATTTCAAACCAGCATATGCAAGTAAAAAATAATGCATAGTGACAGTAAACAGTAAACACCATCAAACACAAGCATATAACAGAAAAATTGAATTGAAAAATTAAAAATAAAATAAAAAGAATATTGTAATATTGAAAAACCATTGTACCAGCAAGAGAAGTTGTAAACAAGAGTACTGGTTTTAACCATGTTGTACAGATATGATCCAATGTATGTACTTTGTCTCTTTTTTAAATCTCATTTATGACTTTAAGCCACCCATTAATACAGTGAATGTCAATGTTTGTAAGCCGTGTTTTCACTGTTGGCCAGGGAAAAGTACAAGGAAGGCTTTTTATAATTAGAAAAATCTCATTTTATTTTTCTCAAAATCAGCCAATAAATGCTATCATCCTGTTTCAAAACTCCTTGTTTTTATGGCTAATACGGTACCACACTGTACTGTTTTTACTTTTATTAAACGTTATTGTACAATGTCCATGTATAGTGTAATTTTGTAATTTTGTACATCTTGTTTTTTACAGCTTCTGAACTTCTAACCGCCCGTGTTGCTGCCCTTGAGCAACAAGTTCAAGGGCTGCAAAGTGACGCACAGCAGCAGCGGGCGGAATATGAAGCGCGCCTCCAGCAGCAACAAGCTGCTTTTCAGCAGCAGATACAGCAACTGCAACAACAGCTGGATGCGCAGATCGAGGACCAACGGCAGAGGATTCTGGCCTGCAGGGAGGAGGGAGAACGGCTCCATGAATATTTTGCCCAGGTTGCCGGTAAAAGGAGGATGTAAGGCGGGTCCTCCTGGAGTCCTCCGGAATCAGATTAGATGGACAGCGTGTGTGAACAGCATTTTTCAGATCTTGCCACTGATTCTACATTGGATTTAGATCTGGACTTTGGATGGGCCTTTCTAATACATAGTTATGTTTTGTTTGAAACCGTTCCATTGTTGCCCTGCCTTTATGTTTAGGGTCATTGTCCTGCTGAAAGGTGAACCTCCGCCCCAGTCTCAAGTCTTTTGCAGAGTCCAAGAGGTTTTCTTCCAAGTTTGCCCTGTATTTGGCACCATCCATCTTCCCATCAACTCTGACCAGCTTCCCTGTCCCTGCTGAAGAGAAGCACCCCCAGAGCATGATGCTGCCACCACCATATTTGACAGTGGGGATGGTGTGGTCAGAGTGATGTGCAGTGTTAGTTTTCTGCCACACATAGCGTTTTGCATTTTGGACCAAAAGTTCCATTTTGGTCTCCTCTCTGACCAGAGCACCTTGTTCCACATGTTTACCGTGTCCCCCAACATGGCTTGTGTCAAACTGCAAACTGGACTTCTTATGCTTTTCTGTTAACAATGGCTTTCTTCTTGCCACTCTACCATAAAGGCCAACTTTGTGCAGTGCACGACTAATAGTTGTCCTATGGACAGATTGCCCCACCTGAGCTGTACAGCTCTGCAGCTCGACCAGAGCCACCGCCATATTTGACATTGGGGAATGGTGTGTTCAGAGTGATGTGCAGTGTTAGTTTTCTGCCACACATAGCGTTTTGCATTTTGGACCAAAAGTTCCATTTTGGTCTCCTCTGACCAGAGCACCTTGTTCCACATGTTTACCGTGTCCCCCACATGGCTTGTGTCAAACTGCAAACGGGACTTCTTATGCTTTTCTGTTAACAATGGCTTTCTTCTTGCCACTCTACCATAAAGGCCAACTTTGTGCAGTGCATGACTAATAGTTGTCCTATGGACAGTCTCCCACCTGAGCTGTAGATCTCTGCAGCTCGTCCAGAGTCACCATGGGCCTCTTGACTGCATTTCTGATCAGCGCTCTCCTTGTTTGGCCTGTGAGTTTAGGTGGACGGCCTTGTCTTAGTAGGTTTACAGTTGTGCCATACTCCTTCCATTTCTGAATGATCGCTTGAACAGTGCTCCGTGGGATGTTCAAGGCTTTGGAAATGTTTTTGTAGCCTAAACCAGCTTTACGTTTTTCTATAACTTGATCCCTGACCTGTCTTGTGTGTTCTTTTTACTTCACAGTGCTGTTGATCCAAATATTCTCTTAGACAACCTCTGAGGCCCTCACAGAGCAGCTGTATTTGTACTGAGATTACATTACAGACAGGTGCACTCTAATCTCTTACCCACCCTGTTTTAAAAGAGCAGGCAAATGGTTGATTTGATGTTGGCAGCCAACCTTTTGTTGAGGTGACAGGGGGCCAGATTTATCAAGAGTGTTTTAAACAAAATATTAGTATTATTTTTAAAAATCCTTGCAGAACTGTCTCAGACAGCCGAAAAAAATCACTAGATAATGAAGATTCCTTCTTAAACTGTAAGGAATAGAAGGAGATAGGAAGGTCTCTAAGGCAGTGCAATGTGTGCAGAAAATTGCTGTGGCTAAGGCTACCAACACACCTGCTGTCAGCAAACTCTGACTGAGAGGGGAGGAGCCCTTCACAAATCACATCTAGCCTACACTATCTGTAGAACTGCTAATGAGCACTTTTCTGCAACATTAAAGGAATGGATTTGCACATTTCTTAAATGTTCAGTTTATTGATTTTTATTATTTAAATGAATCACATATCAGTTACTTCATATGGAGAGCATATCTTTCTCCATAGACCTTGTGTTAAAAAAAATAGTTGCTATCACTTATTTTTGCTTTGGCAGCGAGCTGAGCTGGCTCATTAGCATACTGTACGACGACGGGCTTCAGCCTGCTTATAGCAGACACTCCAGCTGATTTATTATAACGCTGACTCACACACACTACAGACAGCTGTTGTTCTGAGTTCTCTGTAACCAGTTTATTGAATAGATAAAGCAGTCGGCTAATTATGTACTTATGAAAAAGCATGTTTGTTTATTTACTTATCTAGTTACAGAGAACCGCAGCTCTCTGTAGTGAGTGAGTTAGCGTTATCAGCTTGAGTGTCTGCTATCAGAGAAGTCCGTCCGGCGCATGACACAGCCCAGCTCTCTGTGGTGTATGAGCCAGCCTTATAAATCAGCTGGAGTGTCTGCTAGCCTATAAGCAGGCTGAAGCCCGTCGTCGCATACTATGCTCATGAGCCATCTGCCAAAGCAAAACTAAGTGATAGCATCTACTTTTTTTTAACACAAGGGCGTCAATTCACCAGAGAGGATTTACTAAGAGAAAAAAGGTAGGTAGATTATCTCATGAGGTATTTTAACACTCTGGAGTCAATTCACCAGTGTGAGAGGACAGAGAGAAAAGTGTTCGATAGCAGGGGATAATGGAGAGATATGCATGAGGAAAGTGTGAGAAAGCAGGGAGTTAGGTAATAATCAGTATTAATGATTTACATGGGTTACTTTTTCGCTCTGTAAGCATGAAAGTGAAGCATTGTGGGTAGGAGGCAGAGTTTAACCACTAGGTGACCAGAGTATTCCCGCCTTTTACTGCCGGATCACATCATTAATCATATCATTCACGAGTGAGTCTGAACTTCTTAACCACCTCTGTCTCAGTAAAATTATCACGAACTGTTCTCACACGAAAAATACGACAGGCGATTAAACAGACCCTCCTCCTGCGCCTTCGTATCCTCATAATAGAAGCAAGCTCTAAGGCCTAGTGCACACCAGAGCGGTTCGGCTGCGTTTTTTGCGATCCGCTTGCGGCTGCGGATACGCGTGGGAGGCGTTTTGCATAAACGCATACTCCCGGGCTGCTGCAGATTTAGGATTGCGGAGGCGTTTCTGACTCAATGTTAAGTATAGGAAAAACGCAAACCGCTCTGAAAACCTGCACTTCACAGCGGTTTGTCAGGCGGTTTTTGTTACAGTAGCTGTTCAGTAACAGCTTTACTGTAACAATACAGAAAATCTACTACACCAAAAACGCTTCACAGAACTGCAAAATGCTAGCTGAAACGCTACAGAAAAACAAGAAAAAGCGTTTCAAAATCTGCTAGCATTTTGCAGATATACTAGCGGTTTTTGGTGTGCATCAGGCCTAACAGAGTAAGCTCAAAAGGCTCCATCTTCCACAGCAGCAGCTGCTGTGTGAAAACCACGATATCTCCAGGTTAATTAAGGGGATAAAGAGATGTAAAAATTACGAATGACCACACACCCTTTCTTCCCTGGTGAAATGTGATTTGGGGAAAAACTAACTACTAACTATCACTTATTTATCTCATACTTATCTCACATTTATCTCTTGCATTTCTCTCGATCGATAATTTCCCCTATACTTCTGGAGAATTGCTACTTGGAGATATCACAGGAGGTTAATTACCTCCCAAGAGATAAATAGGTTGGTAACCTCTGGTGAATTGACGCCAAGGTCGATGGAGAAAGATAAGCTCTCCATATAAAATAACAGATATGTGATTAATGTAAATAGTAATTATCAATAAACTGCCCCTTCAAATAGAGACACTGAAGCGAAAAAAAAATGATGCTATTATGATTTGTATGTGTAGTACAGCTAAGAAATAAAACGTTAAGATCAGATACATCAGTCTAATTGTTTCCAGTACAAGAAGTGTTAATAAACTCCAGTTGTTATCTCTATGCAAAAAAAGCCATTAATCTCTACGGCTTTCAGAGTCGTGGAATGGGCTGTTTTATGACTTTTATTATCTGAAATGTTATTGAACTATTTAATATTTCTCTGCCAGAGGCGAGGTCAGTAGTTCACAGACTGCTCGGAAAGAAGAATTCTGAATGCTGAGTGATGTGTAATCTGAACATAGTGTATAATGATCCAATGTTATAAATACAACTATATACCTAAAAAAAAGGGAATATTTTCTTTGCTGCAAATCTTCTAGTAATTATTCATAGTACACTACAAATTCATTATATCATATATTTTTTTTTCTCTTCAGAGTCTTTTTAACTGTAGTGTAGCTCTAGAAATCCACGCTAAACTGTCGCTATTACATAGGCTTTGCGAATTTTCTTACTATCATGCAGAACTATTCTTCAACTGGCTAGAACAGTTTTAGAAGAATAAACTGTCGGTAATGCTTTGATAAATCTGGCCCAGGGACTATGTTACACAGTGCCAACTGTCCTGTGTCCTGGTCACCCCTCCCAGTTGATAGGCAATGCACTGTTTTGTTGATGGAGTAGTAGACATCAGAAGTTTCCTGTCTCGTCCAACTACAATTCTCGCAAACTCTTTCTGTTGTAAGAAAGGAAAGTTTTATGTTTTCCTGTGTTTCTTGTTTTGTACCTTTTTTAAAAAAAATTGACAAAACTTATTGCAAATTGCAATAAAAGTTTTTAAAAAAACCTGGTCTTTGTTGTATTGTATGTATTGCACAATGCATATCTAACTGGCTGGTGATGATAACCATTAGGCTCTTGCCTGCCTGGCATTACTTTTTTGTCTATTGTAGGCACCACAACGTCCGGTAGTTGAATTGTCACAGGCTCAGCAGCAGAAGTACGTCTCATAAGGTTTGACACAAAAGGTAATTGGCAGCAGAGTACACACAGGTCCTCGCACACTAGAGACCTTGGTTGAGGGATATCATGTCCGGTAGTTGACTGGTCGCAGCATCAGAAGCAAAGTAAGTATCACAAGGTTAGACACAACAGGTAATTGGCAGCAGAGTAGACACAGGTCCTCACACACTCAAGACCTTGGTTGAAGGATATCATGTCCGGTAGTTGACGGGTCGCAGCAGCAGAAGTAAAGTAAGTATCATAATATTTGACACAACAGGTAATTGGCAGCAGAGTAGACAGGCCCTTCCCCCTTAGGGACCTGTGTTGAAGGATATAAAGTCCAAGAAATGGACTTGTCACAGCAGTAGTAAGTATCATTAGGTTTTAGAGTCTTGAGACAGCAGGTAACGGCAGCAGAGTAGACAGGCCCTTGCCCCTTAGGGACATGTGTTGAAGGATATAACGTCCAGCAAATGGACTTGTCACAGCAGTAGTAAGTATCATTAGGTTTTAGAGTCTTGAGACAGCAGGTAACGGCAGCAGAGTAGACAGGCCCTTGCCCTTTAGAGACATGGTTTGAAGGATATAACGTCCAGGAAATGGACTTGTCACAACAGTAGTAAGTATCATTAGGTCTTAGAGTCTTGAGACAGCAGGTAACGGCAGCAGAGTAGACAGGCCCTTGCCCCTTAGGGACCTGTGTTGAAGGATATAACGTCCAGGAAATGGACTTGTCACAGCAGTAGTAAGTATCATTAGGTTTTAGAGTCTTGAGACAGCAGGTAACGGCAGCAGAGTAGACAGGCCCTTGCTCTTTAGAGACATGGTTTGAAGGATATAACGTCCAGGAAATGGACTTGTCACAGCAGTAGTAAGTATCATTAGGTCTTAGAGTCTTGAAACAGCAGGTAACGGCAGCAGAGTAGACAGGCCCTTGCCCCTTAGGGACATGGTTTGAAGGATATAACGTCCAGGAAATGGACTTGTCACAGCAGTAGTAAGTATCATTAGGTTTTAGAGTCTTGATACAGCAGGTAACGGCAGCAGAGTAGACAGGCCCTTGCCCTTTAGAGACATGGTTTGAAGGATATAACGTCCAGGAAATGGACTTGTCACAGCAGTAGTAAGTATCATTAGGTCTTAGAGTCTTGAAACAGCAGGTAACGGCAGCAGAGTAGACAGGCCCTTGCCCCTTAGAGACATGGTTTGAAGGATATAACGTCCAGGAAATGGACTTGTCACAGCAGTAGTAAGTATCATTAGGTTTTAGAGTCTTGAGACAGCAGGTAATGGCAGCAGAGTAGACAGGCCCTTGCTCTTTAGAGACATGGTTTGAAGGATATAACGTCCAGGAAATGGACTTGTCACAGCAGTAGTAAGTATCATTAGGTCTTAGAGTCTTGAAACAGCAGGTAACGGCAGCAGAGTAGACAGGCCCTTGCCCCTTAGGGACATGGTTTGAAGGATATAACGTCCAGGAAATGGACTTGTCACAGCAGTAGTAAGTATCATTAGGTTTTAGAGTCTTGAGACAGCAGGTAACGGCAGCAGAGTAGACAGGCCCTTGCTCTTTAGAGACATGGTTTGAAGGATATAACGTCCAGGAAATGGACTTGTCACAGCAGTAGTAAGTATCATTAGGTCTTAGAGTCTTGAAACAGCAGGTAACGGCAGCAGAGTAGACAGGCCCTTGCCCCTTAGGGACATGGTTTGAAGGATATAACGTCCAGTAAATGGACTTGTCACAGCAGTAGTAAGTATCATTAGGTTTTAGAGTCTTG
Source organism: Hyperolius riggenbachi (assembly GCF_040937935.1). Lineage (NCBI taxonomy): Eukaryota > Metazoa > Chordata > Amphibia > Anura > Hyperoliidae > Hyperolius > Hyperolius riggenbachi. Next base: position 160,210,695 of record NC_090655.1, on the reverse strand, counting down.
AGACAGCAGGTAACGGCAGCAGAGTAGACAGGCCCTTGCCCCTTAGGGACCTGTGTTGAAGGATATAAAGTCCAGGAAATGGACTTGTCACAGCAGTAGTAAGTATCATTAGGTTTTAGAGTCTTGAGACAGCAGGTAACGGCAGCAGAGTAGACAGGCCCTTGCCCCTTAGGGACCTGTGTTGAAGGATATAACGTCCAGGAAATGGACTTGTCACAGCAGTAGTAAGTATCATTAGGTTTTAGAGTCTTGAGACAGCAGGTAACGGCAGCAGAGTAGACAGGCCCTTGCCCCTTAGGGACATGGTTTGAAGGATATAACGTCCAGGAAATGGACTTGTCACAGCAGTAGTAAGTATCATTAGGTCTTAGAGTCTTGAAACAGCAGGTAACGGCAGCAGAGTAGACAGGCCCTTGCCCCTTAGGGACATGGTTTGAAGGATATAACGTCCAGGAAATGGACTTGTCACAGCAGTAGTAAGTATCATTAGGTTTTAGAGTCTTGAGACAGCAGGTAACGGCAGCAGAGTAGACAGGCCCTTGCTCTTTAGAGACATGGTTTGAAGGGTATAACGTCCAGGAAATGGACTTGTCACAGCAGTAGTAAGTATCATTAGGTCTTAGAGTCTTGAAACAGCAGGTAACGGCAGCAGAGTAGACAGGCCCTTGCCCCTTAGGGACATGGTTTGAAGGATATAACGTCCAGGAAATGGACTTGTCACAGCAGTAGTAAGTATCATTAGGTTTTAGAGTCTTGATACAGCAGGTAACGGCAGCAAAGTAGACAGGCCCTTGCTCTTTAGAGACATGGTTTGAAGGATATAACGTCCAGGAAATGGACTTGTCACAGCAGTAGTAAGTATCATTAGGTCTTAGAGTCTTGAAACAGCAGGTAACGGCAGCAGAGTAGACAGGCCCTTGCCCCTTAGGGACATGGTTTGAAGGATATAACGTCCAGGAAATGGACTTGTCACAGCAGTAGTAAGTATCATTAGGTTTTAGAGTCTTGAGACAGCAGGTAACGGCAGCAGAGTAGACAGGCCCTTGCTCTTTAGAGACATGGTTTGAAGGATATAACGTCCAGGAAATGGACTTGTCACAGCAGTAGTAAGTATCATTAGGTCTTAGAGTCTTGAAACAGCAGGTAACGGCAGCAGAGTAGACAGGCCCTTGCCCCTTAGGGACATGGTTTGAAGGATATAACGTCCAGGGAATGGACTTGTCACAGCAGTAGTAAGTATCATTAGGTTTTAGAGTCTTGAGACAGCAGGTAACGGCAGCAGAGTAGACAGGCCCTTGCTCTTTAGAGACATGGTTTGAAGGATATAACGTCCAGGAAATGGACTTGTCACAGCAGTAGTAAGTATCATTAGGTCTTAGAGTCTTGAAACAGCAGGTAACGGCAGCAGAGTAGACAGGCCCTTGCCCCTTAGGGACATGGTTTGAAGGATATAACGTCCAGGAAATGGACTTGTCACAGCAGTAGTAAGTATCATTAGGTTTTAGAGTCTTGAGACAGCAGGTAACGGCAGCAGAGTAGACAGGCCCTTGCTCTTTAGAGACATGGTTTGAAGGATATAACGTCCAGGAAATGGACTTGTCACAGCAGTAGTAAGTATCATTAGGTCTTAGAGTCTTGAAACAGCAGGTAACGGCAGCAGAGTAGACAGGCCCTTGCCCCTTAGGGACATGGTTTGAAGGATATAACGTCCAGGAAATGGACTTGTCACAGCAGTAGTAAGTATCATTAGGTTTTAGAGTCTTGATACAGCAGGTAACGGCAGCAGAGTAGACAGGCCCTTGCCCTTTAGAGACATGGTTTGAAGGATATAACGTCCAGGAAATGGACTTGTCACAGCAGTAGTAAGTATCATTAGGTCTTAGAGTCTTGAAACAGCAGGTAACGGCAGCAGAGTAGACAGGCCCTTGCCCCTTAGGGACATGGTTTGAAGGATATAACGTCCAGGAAATGGACTTGTCACAGCAGTAGTAAGTATCATTAGGTTTTAGAGTCTTGAGACAGCAGGTAACGGCAGCAGAGTAGACAGGCCCTTGCCCCTTAGGGACATGGTTTGAAGGATATAACGTCCAGGAAATGGACTTGTCACAGCAGTAGTAAGTATCATTAGGTTTTAGAGTCTTGATACAGCAGGTAACGGCAGCAGAGTAGACAGGCCCTTGCCCTTTAGAGACATGGTTTGAAGGATATAACGTCCAGGAAATGGACTTGTCACAGCAGTAGTAAGTATCATTAGGTCTTAGAGTCTTGAAACAGCAGGTAACGGCAGCAGAGTAGACAGGCCCTTGCCCCTTAGGGACATGGTTTGAAGGATATAACGTCCAGGAAATGGACTTGTCACAGCAGTAGTAAGTATCATTAGGTTTTAGAGTCTTGAGACAGCAGGTAACGGCAGCAGAGTAGACAGGCCCTTGCTCTTTAGAGACATGGTTTGAAGGATATAACGTCCAGGAAATGGACTTGTCACAGCAGTAGTAAGTATCATTAGGTCTTAGAGTCTTGAAACAGCAGGTAACGGCAGCAGAGTAGACAGGCCCTTGCCCCTTAGGGACATGGTTTGAAGGATATAACGTCCAGGAAATGGACTTGTCACAGCAGTAGTAAGTATCATTAGGTTTTAGAGTCTTGAGACAGCAGGTAACGGCAGCAGAGTAGACAGGCCCTTGCTCTTTAGAGACATGGTTTGAAGGATATAACGTCCAGGAAATGGACTTGTCACAGCAGTAGTAAGTATCATTAGGTCTTAGAGTCTTGAAACAGCAGGTAACGGCAGCAGAGTAGACAGGCCCTTGCCCCTTAGGGACATGGTTTGAAGGATATAACGTCCAGGAAATGGACTTGTCACAGCAGTAGTAAGTATCATTAGGTTTTAGAGTCTTGAGACAGCAGGTAACGGCAGCAGAGTAGACAGGCCCTTGCTCTTTAGAGACATGGTTTGAAGGATATAACGTCCAGGAAATGGACTTGTCACAGCAGTAGTAAGTATCATTAGGTCTTAGAGTCTTGAAACAGCAGGTAACGGCAGCAGAGTAGACAGGCCCTTGCCCCTTAGGGACATGGTTTGAAGGATATAACGTCCAGGAAATGGACTTGTCACAGCAGTAGTAAGTATCATTAGGTTTTAGAGTCTTGATACAGCAGGTAACGGCAGCAGAGTAGACAGGCCCTTGCCCTTTAGAGACATGGTTTGAAGGATATAACGTCCAGGAAATGGACTTGTCACAGCAGTAGTAAGTATCATTAGGTCTTAGAGTCTTGAAACAGCAGGTAACGGCAGCAGAGTAGACAGGCCCTTGCCCCTTAGGGACATGGTTTGAAGGATATAACGTCCAGGAAATGGACTTGTCACAGCAGTAGTAAGTATCATTAGGTTTTAGAGTCTTGAAATAGCAGGTAACGGCAGCAGAGTAGACAGGCCCTTGCTCTTTAGAGACATGGTTTGAAGGATATAACGTCCAGGAAATGGACTTGTCACAGCAGTAGTAAGTATCATTAGGTCTTAGAGTCTTGAAACAGCAGGTAACGGCAGCAGAGTAGACAGGCCCTTGCCCCTTAGGGACATGGTTTGAAGGATATAACGTCCAGGAAATGGACTTGTCACAGCAGTAGTAAGTATCATTAGGTTTTAGAGTCTTGATACAGCAGGTAACGGCAGCAGAGTAGACAGGCCCTTGCCCTTTAGAGACATGGTTTGAAGGATATAACGTCCAGGAAATGGACTTGTCACAGCAGTAGTAAGTATCATTAGGTCTTAGAGTCTTGAAACAGCAGGTAACGGCAGCAGAGTAGACAGGCCCTTGCCCCTTAGGGACATGGTTTGAAGGATATAACGTCCAGGAAATGGACTTGTCACAGCAGTAGTAAGTATCATTAGGTTTTAGAGTCTTGAGACAGCAGGTAACGGCAGCAGAGTAGACAGGCCCTTGCTCTTTAGAGACATGGTTTGAAGGATATAACGTCCAGGAAATGGACTTGTCACAGCAGTAGTAAGTATCATTAGGTCTTAGAGTCTTGAAACAGCAGGTAACGGCAGCAGAGTAGACAGGCCCTTGCCCCTTAGGGACATGGTTTGAAGGATATAACGTCCAGGAAATGGACTTGTCACAGCAGTAGTAAGTATCATTAGGTTTTAGAGTCTTGAGACAGCAGGTAAAGGCAGCAGAGTAGACAGGCCCTTGCCCCTTAGGGACCTGTGTTGAAGGATATAAAGTCCAGGAAATGGACTTGTCACAGCAGTAGTAAGTATCATTAGGTTTTAGAGTCTTGAGACAGCAGGTAACGGCAGCAGAGTAGACAGGCCCTTGCCCCTTAGGGACCTGTGTTGAAGGATATAACGTCCAGGAAATGGACTTGTCACAGCAGTAGTAAGTATCATTAGGTTTTAGAGTCTTGAGACAGCAGGTAACGGCAGCAGAGTAGACAGGCCCTTGCCCCTTAGGGACCTGTGTTGAAGGATATAACGTCCAGGAAATGGACTTGTCACAGCAGTAGTAAGTATCATTAGGTTTTAGAGTCTTGAGACAGCAGGTAACGGCAGCAGAGTAGACAGGCCCTTGCCCCTTAGGGACCTGTGTTGAAGGATATAACGTCCAGGAAATGGACTTGTCACAGCAGTAGTAAGTATCATTAGGTTTTAGAGTCTTGAGACAGCAGGTAACGGCAGCAGAGTAGACAGGCCCTTGCCCTTTAGAGACATGGTTTGAAGGATATAACGTCCAGGAAATGGACTTGTCACAGCAGTAGTAAGTATCATTAGGTCTTAGAGTCTTGAAACAGCAGGTAACGGCAGCAGAGTAGACAGGCCCTTGCCCCTTAGGGACATGGTTTGAAGGATATAACGTCCAGGAAATGGACTTGTCACAGCAGTAGTAAGTATCATTAGGTTTTAGAGTCTTGAGACAGCAGGTAACGGCAGCAGAGTAGACAGGCCCTTGCTCTTTAGAGACATGGTTTGAAGGATATAACGTCCAGGAAATGGACTTGTCACAGCAGTAGTAAGTATCATTAGGTCTTAGAGTCTTGAAACAGCAGGTAACGGCAGCAGAGTAGACAGGCCCTTGCCCCTTAGGGACATGGTTTGAAGGATATAACGTCCAGGAAATGGACTTGTCACAGCAGTAGTAAGTATCATTAGGTTTTAGAGTCTTGATACAGCAGGTAACGGCAGCAGAGTAGACAGGCCCTTGCTCTTTAGAGACATGGTTTGAAGGATATAACGTCCAGGAAATGGACTTGTCACAGCAGTAGTAAGTATCATTAGGTCTTAGAGTCTTGAAACAGCAGGTAACGGCAGCAGAGTAGACAGGCCCTTGCCCCTTAGGGACATGGTTTGAAGGATATAACGTCCAGGAAATGGACTTGTCACAGCAGTAGTAAGTATCATTAGGTTTTAGAGTCTTGAGACAGCAGGTAACGGCAGCAGAGTAGACAGGCCCTTGCTCTTTAGAGACATGGTTTGAAGGATATAACGTCCAGGAAATGGACTTGTCACAGCAGTAGTAAGTATCATTAGGTCTTAGAGTCTTGAAACAGCAGGTAACGGCAGCAGAGTAGACAGGCCCTTGCCCCTTAGGGACATGGTTTGAAGGATATAACGTCCAGGAAATGGACTTGTCACAGCAGTAGTAAGTATCATTAGGTTTTAGAGTCTTGAGACAGCAGGTAACGGCAGCAGAGTAGACAGGCCCTTGCTCTTTAGAGACATGGTTTGAAGGATATAACGTCCAGGAAATGGACTTGTCACAGCAGTAGTAAGTATCATTAGGTCTTAGAGTCTTGAAACAGCAGGTAACGGCAGCAGAGTAGACAGGCCCTTGCCCCTTAGGGACATGGTTTGAAGGATATAACGTCCAGGAAATGGACTTGTCACAGCAGTAGTAAGTATCATTAGGTTTTAGAGTCTTGAGACAGCAGGTAACGGCAGCAGAGTAGACAGGCCCTTGCCCCTTAGGGACCTGTGTTGAAGGATATAACGTCCAGGAAATGGACTTGTCACAGCAGTAGTAAGTATCATTAGGTTTTAGAGTCTTGAGACAGCAGGTAACGGCAGCAGAGTAGACAGGCCCTTGCCCCTTAGGGACCTGTGTTGAAGGATATAACGTCCAGGAAATGGACTTGTCACAGCAGTAGTAAGTATCATTAGGTTTTAGAGTCTTGAGACAGCAGGTAACGGCAGCAGAGTAGACAGGCCCTTGCCCCTTAGGGACCTGTGTTGAAGGATATAACGTCCAGGAAATGGACTTGTCACAGCAGTAGTAAGTATCATTAGGTTTTAGAGTCTTGAGACAGCAGGTAACGGCAGCAGAGTAGACAGGCCCTTGCCCTTTAGAGACATGGTTTGAAGGATATAACGTCCAGGAAATGGACTTGTCACAACAGTAGTAAGTATCATTAGGTCTTAGAGTCTTGAGACAGCAGGTAACGGCAGCAGAGTAGACAGGCCCTTGCCCCTTAGGGACCTGTGTTGAAGGATATAACGTCCAGGAAATGGACTTGTCACAGCAGTAGTAAGTATCATTAGGTTTTAGAGTCTTGAGACAGCAGGTAACAGCAGCAGAGTAGACAGGCCCTTGCTCTTTAGAGACATGGTTTGAAGGATATAACGTCCAGGAAATGGACTTGTCACAGCAGTAGTAAGTATCATTAGGTCTTAGAGTCTTGAAACAGTAGGTAACGGCAGCAGAGTAGACAGGCCCTTGCCCCTTAGGGACATGGTTTGAAGGATATAACGTCCAGGAAATGGACTTGTCACAGCAGTAGTAAGTATCATTAGGTTTTAGAGTCTTGATACAGCAGGTAACGGCAGCAGAGTAGACAGGCCCTTGCCCTTTAGAGACATGGTTTGAAGGATATAACGTCCAGGAAATGGACTTGTCACAGCAGTAGTAAGTATCATTAGGTCTTAGAGTCTTGAAACAGCAGGTAACGGCCAGAGGCGTATCTAGGGAAAATGGCGCCTGTGGCAAACACTGAAAATGCGCCCCCCACCACAAATTAGTGTACTGGACTGCCTCTCGAAAGTCCCCCCCCCCCCCCCCCCAAAACACACACAAATTTGATCACTTACTGTCTCTCCAACCGCCGCCACGGCGAAAAGTGGGGGGGACTGAGGAGCGCGCAGTGACGAAAACTAAGGGCGGGTGGTTGCACCGCGGTGAAAAATGGGCATGGCCATGACATTGTATGGGCGGAGCTAATGAAATGATGTAACAGCGAGGCATAAGAAAGCAGTGTTTACGCCATGATGTGGACAAACGAGACTTTGCATCATGGGTGTGCAGAAACTGTGTGATGCTAATAGTATACCGTAACCACAAAGCAGCAAACATAGCCATCTATGACCATTAAATAATAAATGCAGTAACAGTTATCCCGGACACCAGAAAATAAACGCAATGGGCAACATGTCAGTACAAAATAAACGCAATGCGGGCAAACATGTCGGTAGAAAATAAATGCAATGCGGGCAAACATGTCAGTACAAAATAAACGCAATGCGGGCAAACATGTCAGTACAAAATAAACGCAATGCGGGCAACATGTCAGTACAAAATAAACACAATGCGGGCAAACATGTCAGTACAAAATAAACGCAATGCGGGCAAACATGTCAGTACAAAATAAACGCAATGCGAGCAACATGTCGGTAGAAAATAAATGCAATGCGGGCAAACATGTCAGTACAAAATAAACGCAATGCAGGCAAACATGTCAGTACAAAATAAACGCAATGCGGGAAACATGTCAGTACAAAATAAACGCAATGCGGGCAAACATGTCGGTAGAAAATAAATGCAATGCGGGCAAACATGTCGGTAGAAAATAAACGCAATGCGGGCAACATGTCAGTCGAAAATAAACGCAATGCAGGCAAACATGTCAGTACAAAATAAACGCAATGCGGGCAAACATGTCAGTACAAAATAAACGCAATGCGGGAAACATGTCAGTACAAAATAAACGCAATGCGGGCAAACATGTCAGTACAAAATAAACGCAATGCGGGAAACATGTGAGTACAAAATAAACGCAATGCGGGCAAACATTTCTCCAGAAAATAAACGCAATGCGGGCAAACATTACACCAGAAAATAAACGCAATGCGGGCAAACATTTCACCAGAAAATAAACGCAATGCGGGCAAACATTTCACAAGAAAATAAACGCGATGCGGGCAAACATTTCACCAGAAAATAAACGCAATGCGGGCAAACATTTCACCAGAAAATAAACTTAATGGGAGCACATTTCACCTGAAAAAGAAAGCATTTACTTACCTGGCAGAAGTCTCCGGCCTCTGGCGCGCTGCTCCCGGGACCACATTCCTCCTGCTCTTGTCTTCCGCGCTTACAGGGCTACGGCAAGATGGCGCCCGAAGCCCTGTACTGGAGACACAAATAGTCTTCAGTACAGGGCTTCGGCAGCCATCTTGCCGTAGCCCTGCTCGCCTGCCGGTGTCAAAACACCGGAAGAGTAAGGAGGCTGGAGCGGGGCTGCGGGCAATGAACTGGCACGGCATCTATAGACGCCGCTGCCAGTTCATGAAGATAGAGTGGCCAGAGTCCCAATGCTGGGATGTCCCGCTGCTGAAAGCAGGACGTTTCCCGGGACCTCATGCAGCCTGGGACAGCGGACCCCGAATCCGGCACGCGTCCTGGGCAATCTGGGACGTCTGGTCACTCTAGCTAATGGGCATGCATCCACACGCCTCTCTCAATCACATTCCCATGGCCAGGATCACTCTGTGGTTGTGCCATTCACAAAGACTTAAACTGCACAACTGCAGAATGCTCTCGGACACAGGAACACAACCAAAAGAGTTTTGCAGACGCATGCGCAAGTAGCCAATCCTATGTAGTGGACAGCAGCACTTTGGAGGGCAGCAGAACTAAAGTGAGGGACGTAAAAGTCCTATAGGGCTGACTGAAGCCCCAGGTTGGTAGATTGAATCCCTCTCACACAAACCTTTAATCAACACGCACACACACATGCGCACACTGACTGCACTTATACACACACACCTTTAATCAACACACACCTTGCACATACATACATATACTGTATACTACATGCACACACCCACTGCATTTATATGTATAATGTATATACACACACACATTCGCTGGGCTCTCCTGCCTGACCTACCTTACTAACCAACACACACAAGCATATATTATACTGTACGTATTATATATAAAATGCCCTTACCCAATTTTAATGTAGCTGAGCTCTGTCCAGCGTCAGAGCTCTCTCCATTCAACTGCCCCCACCTTCCCATATGCAGGGAACCAGCTCCAGTAACCAGCGCTGTCTCTCTCCTCCCCATAGATCGGTGGGTCACTCGACTCCTTTAGATAAACTTTTGCTGCTGCCGTTCCGCTTCCTGAGGACTGAGGACTCCTGATTGGATAGTCAGCAGCCCAGCACGGCATCCGCTCTGACCATTCAGTCACGCTGGCGTTTGTGGATGTTTATGTTCCCATCAGCCCCAGGAGCATGCTGGCGTCGCGCGGCCAATCACAGAAGAGCGGATGCAGTGCTGGGCTGCTGGCTACCCAATCAGGAGTTCTTAGGAAGCGGAACGGCAACAGTAAAAGTTTATCCAAGGGATTCGGGTGACCCACCGATCTGTGGGGAGGAGAGAGACAGCGTGGATGGATCACCAGAGCTGGTGCCCTGTATATGGGGAGGTGGGGGCGGTTGCATGGAGCACTTCTGGCGAGCCTATAGTGGCAGAAGCGACAGGGCAATTTGCGCCCATTGGGAGGTTAGAGGCAGGGGCGCCCATGGCAGGTGCCATATCTGCACCCCATTAGATACGCCTCTGGTAACGGCAGCAGAGTAGACAGGCCTTTGCCCCTTAGGGACATGGTTTGAAGGATATAACGTCCAGGAAATGGACTTGTCACAGCAGTAGTAAGTATCATTAGGTTTTAGAGTCTTGAGACAGCAGGTAACGGCAGCAGAGTAGACAGGCCCTTGCCCCTTAGGGACCTGTGTTGAAGGATATAACGTCCGGCAGTTGAATTGACACAGCAGTAGTAGTAGTAGTAAGTATCATTAGGTTTATGAGTCTTGAGACAGCAGGTAATGGCAGCAGAGTACACAGGCCCTTGCCCCTTAGGGACCTGTGTTGAAGGATATAACGTCCGGCAGTAGACTTGTCACAGCAGTAGTAGTAAGTATCATATTAGGTTTGAGACTGCAGGTTTTTGATGTAAAATTCACGGGGGAAAAAATCAGATACAATATTCGCCAAGTTTGTAAGGGATAATTTTCATCTTCTTCAACAATTTTATTTTATTTGGTCTCCTTAAGGATCAATAAGAGGGGCATTAAAATCATCATTAATCCAGGATTCGTTCATTTTGATGAATGTGAGTCTGTCCACATTTTCTGCAGACAGACGTGTCCGGTAGTCAGTGACCACGCCACCTGCCGCACTAAACACTCTCTCAGATAGAACACTTGAGGCGGGGCATGCAAGTACCTCCAGCGCATACTGAGCAAGTTCTGGCCAGGTGTCAATTTTTTTGGTCCAGTACTCCATGGGGTCATTACTCTCTATGTTATCAGGAGCACTAGCCGACCCTAAATAGTCACTCACCATACGGTCCAGCCGCTGGCGGTGACTACTATTGCTGCTGGTGCTGCTGCATGGAGCATTGGAAGACTCTGGCTGATAAAAGTCATAAAACATACTCAGCAAATTTTGTGGTTTTTTGGTACTGCTGGGACCACCACAACTTTGCTGAGTACTTTGCAGAGGAGTGAAAACTGTGGCCCGGGGTGAAGGTGCGGGAAAAGCATCTTCAACCCAGCGAGCAAGGGCTTCACGGATCTTTCGCATCATGTTGTCTGCCTGGGATGGGGGTAGGAACTGCCTTAATTTCCCTTTACAGCGGGGATCTAAAATGGTGGCCACCCACATGTCCAGCCTCACTTTCAATTTCTTTATCCGGGGGTCACTCTTGAAGCACTGGATCATGTGAGCAGCCATAGGAAAGAGGTGCCTGCCAGAAATCTCCTCTTCCGGCCTGTTATCACAGCTGTCACCATCCTGCTCCAGCAGCTCATCAATCTCTTCCCACCCCCGTACAATTGCCTCTTCCTCCTCCTCCTCCTCAACCTCTGCCTCTCCTACGTCCTCTTCCTGGGCATCAGCATGATCAGACACTCCCGAATTTGCCTGTGCACTCTGATCTCCACGTCCAAGCAAGTTAAACAACATTTTGTCAAGCATGAAGATAAGGGGGAGTACTTGTGAGATGCTACAGTTCTCCATGCTGACCAACTTTGTGGCTTGCTCGAAAGGCTGCAAAACTTGGCAAACCTGACCAATTTGCTCCCACTGGTCCCCAGTAATGTAGTCCAGTGACAAATTTGAGGAAGCTGTCTCAGAAAGATAGATTCTGACTGCCATTCGCTGCTCCCACAACCTCTGCAACATGTAGAGGGTGGAGTTCCACCGCGTTGGGCAATCACTTATGAGTCTGTGCTGCGGAAGATTATGACGGCGCTGCAACAACTTCAAAGAAGCGGAGGCGGTTGCTGAGCGCCGGATGTGAGCTGACACCTTTCGTGCTGTTGAAACAGCGTCCTTTAACCCTTCATATGTTCCTAAGAACTTACTAACTATAAGATTGAAGACGTGGGCCAAACAGGGAAGATGGGTGTAGCCACCTAGACACATAGCAGACAGCATATTAGACCCATTGTCAGAGACGACAATTCCTGTAAGAAGTTTCCGTGGGGCCAACCACTGGCGGATCTGGTCTTCAAAGGCACTAAGGATTTCAGATCCTGTTTGCCTCTTCTCTTCCATCGATACCAGCTTCAGCATTGCTTGGCATCGATGGTGCTGCATGCCAGTATACGAGCGAAACTGCTTGATGGGAGGCTCATCAACTACCTGGCCTGCCACAGAACAGGTGGCAGAGGGGAGTGGAGCGGGCCTCCCCTTGACCCCACGAGGTGGCACCACAAGCTGTTGAGATACTGGACAAGATCTTCCACCATCCCCAGCACGATGTAGAGTGACCCAATGGGCTGTATAAGTTATATACTTCCCCTGCCCATGCCTGCTGCTCCAAGCATCTGTAGTAAAATGGACCTTTCCACCCACCGCATGGTCCATTGACCGGGCTACACACGCCACCATTTGCTGGTGTAGGGCAGGTATCGCTTTCCTGGCAAAATAATGTCGGCTGGGGATCCTCCATTGTGGCGCCACACTGCTCATAAGTTTGCGGAAGGGGGCACTGTCCACAAAATTGTAGGGTAGCAGCTGTTGGGCCAACATTTTTGCCAGGAGCCCATTATTTTTTACAACAAATTTGTCATTTGCAGGGAGCATACGCTTCCTCTGCAACATTTCAGGAACCGAAGGCTGGCGCTGAAAACCTAATGAGGTGGATTGGTGCACTATTCCAGCCTGGCATGCAGAGAGAATCGGACAGGATTGGGAAGGTGCAGGCTGAATAGGGACAGGCCGAAGGCTGGAAGGAGGAAGGGGTGGGCCTGTTGTTGCTGCTGTTCCAGCCACACTCTTCCCAGAATTCTGTACCCACTGAAATGCACTGTGGTGATGGACGCGCAGATGGCTTCTCATGCCAGAAGTGCCAAAGCCGCTGCCCTTTTGGCCTCTGCTTACCGCTTTGCGGCATATGGTACAGACCACCTTGCAAACGTCCTCTGCATGGTCTGTAAAGAAATGCCATGCTGGGGATGAACTTTCTGCACTCCTACTGTTTTTTTTGGTTGTTTTTTTACCAGCATTGGAATTGGCTGCAACAGGAATTACAGCTGGAAGTTGCTGGCCAACTGGATGATCACTTTGACCATGGTGATTGTGCCTACTGCTGCTGACACCTAGGCCACGAGATGCCGTCCATGTAGGAACATTAGCCTCACAATCATCTACTTCAACCACAGAATTATCATCTTGTTCCTCCACCTGCACACTGTGCAAATCAGTGGTTGTATTAAGAAGTTGAGTAGTACCACTGGTGTCACAAGCTTGTGGAGCTTTTCTGCATGACAAAAAAATGGGGGCCATTTCTGTCAAAACATCACCCACTATTTCTTGAGAGCTTGGACCCAAGGTCTCTGCCAATGCCTCATCCAAATCTTTTTGCAAATCCCTCTCCTCATCCTGAAATGTTAAATTTAGCTCTGGAGAAGAGCACTGGGAGGAGGCAATCACATCACAATCAGCAACTGCCGCCAGGGTTTTCGCAGCCTCACGAGGAACATGAGAACTGGTGCTGCTGTGACTGTCAAGACTACCTAACAATTCCTCAGACTGGGTACAGGGCTCCTTTTCAAAATAGTTCAGGACAGTATTGGCTCGTTCCTCATTAATAGTTATCCTGCGACCAAACACAGGGAACAAATTGCGTACCAAAGGGGATCTATTCCTGCTGCCACCTTCTGCCTGATCACGTGCTTTGCGTGATCCACCATCGCTCCACTGTCTTTTTGGAGTGAAAGGTGCATCCTGCTGCTTTCGATCCATTGCCTTTGGACTCAGTAGATAAAATAAAAATTTTATATATATATATATAAAATTATAAATATATGTATATATATATATATATATATATATACACACACACACTCTCTCTGTCACACCACAGTAAGCTAACTATCCCTGACCCTCTCACACTACAGCAAGTACACTCTCTATCACACTACACCTGACTCTCTCTCTCTCTATATATATCACTCTAAGCTAAACCTGACTCTCTCTCTCTATATCACACTAACCTAAGCCTGAATCTCTATCACACTAACCTAAGCCTAACTCTCTCTGATTCTCCTCACAGCAAATATTACACACTACACTACAATCTAGCTCTCACACTCAATCTACAATCTGTCACAAATACCCAGCTAACTCACTAATCCTCACTCTAGTCTAAGCTCACTCACACACAGTCTTTAAAAAGACTATTGGTTTATTATTTATACAGTAAAGTATATATCTCAAACTCAGTCAGTAACAAAATATGGGTCTGTCTCTCTCCTCTGCTCCACAAGACTGAAACCCACAAAATGGAGGACAGCCTCTCCTCTATTTTATACAAGATGGGTGGGATAAGTTGTGATAGGTCGCTAGGAAATGGTTGCTAACGTATGATTGGTCTATCTTTTTAAAGCAGCCCTATTTGTTCAGCAATTTCGCGGATTTCCGCGGAATTCCGAATTCCGGCAGTTGCCTGATTGGTTCATTCATTCCGAATGCAATGATTGGCTTAAAAATACCGTTCTGCCGGAATCGCGGAAATTCCGCGGAATTCCGTTTCCGTTAACGGAAAATTCCGCGTTCCGCGTTCCGATGCGGAAACGTAATTTCCGGCCGGAATTGCGGGAATTACAATTCCGCGATATCCGAGCGAGCAACCCTGAGCTGGAGTCAGCTGACTGGCTTGATCAGCTGACTCCCCTTTTACCTGCATAAAGGTCCTGTCGTCTGGTGCGCGCGCGTAGCTCTTAATCTGTGTGCACTAGAAGGACCAGGCAAACCAGCAGCATGTAGCTGCGTGGCAGAAGCCGCCGGCTGGAACGCGGAGATGGCCGCCATGCCACTTGCCCATGCGGCGGCATCTCCGCTATTCTTTACAGTACCCCCCCCCGAGGAGTGGACCCCGGACACTTCCTACCTGGCTTCTCAGGGTGTAAGTCATGAAACTCTTTCTGTAATGCTCAGCATGCATGCGACAATCCGGCACCCAAGTTCTCTCCTCTAGACCATAACCCTTCCAGTGGACCAGATACTGTACAGAATTTTGCACTAACCGAGAATCCAATATCTTCTCGATCTCATACTCAGGTTGGTCGTCAACCATCACAGGGGGGGGAGGGGGGGGAGAGGAATCCACGTGCACCGCAGGCTTCAACAGAGAAATATGGAATGATCTCACACCTCTCATGCTGGCTGGGAGATCAATCGCATAAGTGACATCATTAGTCTTTCTGGACACCGGGTATGGGCCTACAAATCTGGGTCCCAACTTAGGTGACGGTTGTTTTAACGCTAAGTGTCGAGTAGATACCCACACCATGTCCCCTGGGGAAAACTTCCACTCTACAGACCGTCTCTTATCCGCCTGTTTCTTCTGGATCTGGAAGGCTTTACCCAAATTCCTCTTAACCATTCCCCAAATCTCCTTCAATGCCCTTTGCCAATCCTCCAGGGCCGGAAATGGGATAGATGCCACAGGTAATGGAGCAAACTTGGGAGATTTTCCCAAAACTACCTGAAAAGGGGAAAATCCTGAAGAGGAACTCTTCAGATTGTTATGTGCAAATTCTGCGAACGGTAAAAACTTTACCCAATCGGACTGTGCATCTGCCACATAACATCTGAGAAATTGTTCAAGAGACTGGTTAACTCTTTCGGTCTGACCATTGGTCTGTGGGTGGGAGCCTGATGAAAATGAAAGGTCCATTCCTAACTGATGGCAAAAGGCTTTCCAAAATTTTGACACAAACTGGACTCCCCGATCTGACACCACATTCTCCGGAATACCATGCAGCCAGAAAACGTGCTGAATGAAGAGATCAGCTAACTCCTGGACCGAGGGAAGTCCTTTCAGAGGGACAAAATGAGCCATCTTACTGAACCTATCAACTACCACCCAAATGACCGTCTTACCCTCAGACCTGGGGAGTTCTCCTACAAAGTCCATTGACAAATGAGTCCAGGGTTCATTTGGCACTGGTAGGGGTTGTAATGTACCCACTGGTGCCTGGCGAGAGGGCTTACTTCTAGCACAAACTGAGCACTCTCTTACAAACTCCTTACAATCTAGTGCCAGCGTAGGCCACCAAGTGCATCTGGCCAATAAATCCTGGGTTCGGGCAGCCCCAGGATGCCCCGCATTCTTATGGGAATGGAACAATTGTAAGAGTTGCAGGCGGAAAGGAAGTGGGACGAACATAACCCCCTCAGGCTTCCCTTCTGGAATATCCTGTTGGTAAGGGCCCAGAGTAGCAGTCCAGTCCTCCCAGGTCTCAGTAGCTGCCAAGACTACTTTCTGTGGTAGGATGGTCTCAGGGGTTGAAGGTTGCACTGTCTCAGGCTCAAAACACCTAGATAGAGCGTCCGCTTTGACGTTCTTACTACCCGGTGTATACGTTATGACAAATCTGAATCTTGAAAAGAATAAGGACCAACGGGCCTGTCGAGGACTAAGTCTTTTGGCCCCTTTTATGTACTCCAAGTTCCTATGATCCGTATAGACTGTAATAGTATGCTCTGCCCCTTCTAGCCAATGTCGCCACTCTTCAAAGGCTAATTTAATGGCCAAAAGCTCTCGGTTGCCAATATTGTAGTTCTTCTCAGCAGGAGAGAACCTACGGGAAAAGAAGGCACATGGGTGAAGTTTGCCTTGCAAACCGGAGCGTTGAGACTCAACCCCAACTTCTGACGCATCAACCTCAACTATGAAGGGGAAGGTGACATCCACATGTCTCAAAATGGGAGCAGAACAGAACAGTTTTTTTCCAGTGTGGAAAAGGCAGTATGTGCCTCTGCTGACCAGTGGTAAGTATCAGCCCCTTTCTTGGTAAGACTGGTGAGGGGTGATACTACCGAGGAGAACCCCTTGATGAATGTTCTGTAGTAATTGGCAAAACCCAGAAATCTTTGGAGTGCCTTCAATCCCACAGGTTGTGGCCACTCCAAAACAGCAGAGACTTTTTCTGGATCCATGGAGAGACCAGACGTAGAGATAATATATCCCAAAAAAGGAACTGAAGTGACCTCGAAGAGGCACTTTTCTAATTTGGCGTACAGTGAGTTCTGTCTTAATTTCTTTAAAACAAACTTGACGTGTTTACGATGTTCCGTTAGATTAGGAGAGAAAATCAGTATGTCGTCTAGATACACTAGCACGAATTTCCCCAGTACCTCCCTGAAAACCTCATTGATCAACTCCTGGAAGACGGCAGGGGCATTACACAACCCGAAGGGCATAACCAAATACTTGTAGTTCCCGTCGGGCGTGTTGAACGCCGTCTTCTATTCGTCACCATCTCTAATCCGTACCAGGTTGTATGCACCTCGTAAGTTCAACTTGGAGAAAATACTGGCATTGGTCACCTGAGCGAACAAATCGTCAATCAAAGGCAATGGGTAACGATTTTTTACTGTAATTTTATTTAACCCTCGGTAGTCAATGCAGGGTCGGAGGCCACCATCTTTTTTCTGTACGAAAAAGAAACCTGCCCCAGCTGGTGACTGGGAAGGGCGGATGAAGCCTTTGGCCAAGTTCTCCTTAATGTACTCCTGCATTGCCACTTTCTCAGGTCCTGACAGATTATAAAGGTGACTCCTAGGAGGCATACAACCAGATCTTAAATCAATGGGACAATCGAAGCTACGGTGAGGCGGGAGTTTATCTGCGGATTTGGGACAGAACACATCAGTGAATTCCGCATACTGTACTGGCACTCCTTTAACCTGAATCTTGGTAGCACAAACAGTAACTTTCTCCAAACAATGATGATGACAATGGGCCGACCAGCTCTTTAGCTGACCTGAAGCCCAGTCAATCTGAGGGGAGTGAAGTTGCAACCAAGGCATACCAAGGATAATGGTGGAGGTTGCCATTTGCAGGACAAGGAATTGTAAACTCTCTTTATGTAACACCCCTACATTACACACCAACAAGGGGTTTTGAGAAAGAGGTTGTCTACTCTGTAACGGAGAGTCATCTACTGCAGTGACCACAATCTGCCGGTCTAGCGGGAGTAAGGGAATCCCCAATCTTTTAACAAAATCATAATCTATGAAGTTGGCTGCAGAGCCGGAGTCTACAAAGGCTTCTGTGGAAATAGTCTGACCTTCCCATGTAATGGAGCAGACGATTATTGTTTAGAGGTAAAGACTGCTCGCCTAGGGTATTACCTCTGACTACACCTAGGCGACAGCGTTTCCCGACTTCTTAGGACAATTCTGAACCATGTGACCCTCCTCAGCACAGTATAAACAGAGTCTTTCTGATTTCCTGCGATTCTTTTCCACCTGCGTCAATCTAGAGTGTCCGATTTGCATCGGCTCAGGCGGAGGTGACGAGGGTGGAGAGGAAGCGTAGGAGACATATCTTACAGCATTTTTACCCCGGGTCTGTCTTTGATAGCGTAAGCAGCGATCTACCCGTACTGCTAAAGAAATTGCCTCGTCTATGTACTTGGGCTCAGGATGTCCTAACATCAAATCAGAAACTGCATCAGATAAACCCGACAGAAAACAGTCTAACAGTGCATATGTTCCCCATCTAGCTGATACAGCCCACTTCCTGAACTCTAGTTTCTAGGGAGTGTCTGCAACACCTTAACCAAATAACTGTGTGTGCTAGGGCTCAAAACAAGAGCAATTATATGGTAGAGGAAGAAAGCACTTAAAAAATAGCACCTCCCACAGCAAAATTTGAAAAGGTATAACAAAAATCCTTATTCAACATTGGGTATATTAATAATCACAGTACTGATGATTCAATAAAGAATAAAACCATTTAAAAACCAAGCAAATATTCCAACATGATCCCTGCTGCATATGAAACAATCACTCTAAATGCAATATATTGTATAATGACACAATGCTGCTGTCAGATATAAAACCCCACAGTAGGCTCAATATTGAGCCCAACAGGGGGAGAACCCGGGTTCAGTATACAACCTAGTGTGATGCAGGACCAATAAACTACACCTGTGCAATGAAAAAAAAAACACACAAATAAATATCGCATATATAAGATTATGAAATAAAGTGAACAATTGCTATCCAAATATACAGTATTATTAGTGATAAGATGCCTAGTAAAAAATTAAGGCAATGGAGCAGCCCATAGGAAAAAGAGCATAAAGTGGAGTAGTGCAAAAAATAGGAGATACTTAGCCCATAAATGGTGAAGTCAATCTCAGCAGCACAGCAGGGAACAAGGAATCCCCTCAAAGGACAAGATCCCACTAGTTCCGCGAGCGTCACCTCGCTTTATCAAGGCATCGTCTCTCCTTGATTAAGCGAGGTGACGCTCGCGGAACTAGTGGGATATTGTCCTCTGAGGGGATTCCTTGTTCACTGCTGTGCTGCTGAGATTGACTTCACCATTTCTGGGCTAAGTATCTCCTATTTTTTGCACTACTCCACTTTATGCTCTTTTTCCTATGGGCTGCTCCTTTGCCTTAATTTTTTACTAGGCATCTTATCACTAATAATACTGTATATTTGGATAGCAATTGTGCACTTTATTTCATAATCTTATATATGCGATATTTATTCGTGTGTTTTTTTTTTTGTTTTGTGTTTCAAAAATGTTATTGAATTTTACAATTTTACAGGTAAAACAAGGCTATACACAAGGCCTAATGAGGATTACAAACAGGGATAACATAGAGTTGAACAATTGCCTATTGTCATTTAAGAGGTAATAAAAGGGTCAAACACACTGAACAAGACTCTTAAAGCAGAACACTTTCAGGGGAAGTATAATCATAGTTTGCTGTAAGTGAACCCCAGAGGACCATGTCCAACAATCTGGGGCGTGTTATAGGCATACCAGAAGGGAAAGGGGAGGTTCCCGACCAATGGTCAGGAGAAAAATGTGACCTCCGATGCCCAACGTCCAGCGATAGCTGGGCAATCTAAAAAGAGATCGCCAATGTAGGCGCAGCAGGTACTTCAAGTGAGAGAGGGAGAAGAAGAAAGAAAGGAAGAGAAGAGATGAAGCAGAAAGGGGAAAGGTGGGGGGATGGGCAGTCCCGACTCACAGCTTCGTTATAAAGGAATTCTCCAAAGATGGATGTTCAAGCTGGATCCAGGGGTCCCAAACCTTTTCAAATTTTTTATGAGTGTCTCTTAGGATACTAGTCAGTTTCTCGTTAGTCATAAAGGAGTTTACTCTAGATTTCACTTCAGAAATATTTACAGAGGGTTTCTTCCAATTTTTTGCAATGGTCATTGTGGCTGCTGAGAAGATAAAGGAGGCCAACTTATTTTGGGAGGAAGTCAGAGATTCCACTTTTGCATGTAAGAGGGCCTGCCAAGGGTCTCTGGGGATGCGCGTATGGAAGAGGGTTGAGAGGAGTCTATATACCTGACACCAAAATCTGGTGAGGCGGGGGCAAGTCCACCATATGTGCAGCATGTCCCCTAGTGATCTACAGCCTCGAAAGCAAAAGGGATTGGCTGAAGGGTACACTTTAGCTATTCTGAGAGGGACCAGGTACCAGCGGGTCATGACTTTGTAAGCTGCTTCTATTGTATGTAGGTTAGATGAGCAGTGGGAAATTCTGTCCCAGATGCCAAGCCAGTCCTCCCTACTCTTCGTGCCTGGGAGGTCTGTCTCCCATCTAATCATATAGGCGTGGGTAAGGGATTGCTCTGGGTGAGTGAGGAAGGCGTATATTGTGGAGATTAATCCCTTAGAGTTAGGCCTGTGAAAGCAGATGTTTTCATATGGTGTAGTGTTGTAGGGGGGGTCTGTGGATTGGATTAGGGATTGTATCCAGTGTTGAATTTGCAAGTAGCGGACGTATTCCCTAGGTGGTACTTGTGAATTTTCCTGAAGGGTGGGCCAGGAACGGACTCCTCTGGGGGTGAGAAAATGAGTTACCCTGGTGAAGCCCTTGTCTACCCACCAGCGGAAAGCGGCGGGGTTCTCATATCCGGGGGCGAAAAGGGGGTTATTAATAAGTGGTAAAGGAGGGAGATATGAGGACAAAAGTTTAGCTGAATATCGTACATAGTCCCAGACTTGGAGGCTATGGAGCATAGGGGGACTAAGAGAGGTGGGTCTTGTCTTCTTAGGTAGCCAGAGTAGGGTGCTCGGGAGTAGGGGGGCGCTGTCTGGCATTTCTAGGAAGACCCACAGAGGGGTATCTTGGGTTTGGAATACTCGGGTGAGTTGGGTTATCGTGGCCGCTCGATAGTAGGAGCAGATTTGAGGGGTCCCAAGACCTCCATCTAATTTGAAGGACATCTTTATGGAGTTAATTCTACCTAGCCAGGAGAGAGGAAGTGAAGCCCATCTGTCAGTAAGCATGGATAGGGATTTCAGCAGTTGAGGGTAATTAGCTGCAAACAGGGAGGTATAGTTAGGGGTTAGTGTGATTCCCAGGTATGGTAGGAGATGGACCCATGTAAAGGTGTTAGAGTCCTGGAGCTGGGAAGAGAGACGTGGGGGTAAGGATATTCCCATGGCCCTAGATTTAGTCATGTTGATTCTTAAGCCTGAGACTTGAGCAAAATGTGTGAAGGCCTTAAGGGCGTTTGGGATAGAGATGAGAGGTTGTGTGAGGAACTGTAGTGTATCATCTGCAAACATTAATAGTTTATGGGAGATACCTGCTCTCTCCACCCCCTTGATATCAGTGTTGTCGCGTAAGGAGCACGCGGAAGGTCCCATAGCTAAGATAAAGAGAAGGGGGGAGAGGGGGCAGCCTTGTCGCGTTCCTCGTTGTATGGGGAAGGGCTGAGAGCTGTGACCAAAGTACCTTACTGATGCTGTAGGTGAAGAATATAGCCCGCTAATCCAATTCAAGAAGTGTGCGTCTAGTCCCCATCTGCTCAAGGCATGTTTTAGGTATTTCCAGGAGAGGGTGTTGAAAGCCTTATAGATGTCTAAGGATAAGGCAACACTTGGAATTTTCTGGGAGTGTAGGTAATGAGATAGAAGGATAGCACGTCTGGTATTGTCTTCTGCCTGCCTACCGGGTACAAACCCTACCTGGTCACGATGAATTAGATTTGGGAGGAACCTGTTCAAGCGGAGAGCTAGGATTTTACCTAGCAATTTCAGGTCTACGTTGATGAGGGATATAGGGCGGAATTGGTGGGCAACATGACATTCTTGCTCAACCTTTGGGATCATAGAGAGATGGGCTGTTAGCATGGAGTTGGGTGGAAGTATGCCTTCTCGTAGCTCGTTGTAACATTTAGTTAAGGTTGGGGCGAGTAAGCCCGCTAGTTTCTTGTAATATTGGGCTGTGAAGCCGTCAGGGCCTGGTGTTTTATTTAGCTTTAAGGTTTTGATGGCAGAAAGGACCTCGGGGACCGTGATGGGAGCACTGAGGGTGGTTGTCGCTGTCTGATCAAGTCTAGGGAGGTTTATTTGATCTAGAAAGTCTATGATGACATTATCTGAGGTGGTAGGTACATTAGTGTAAAGGTCAGAGAGAAAACTAGCAAATATGTCTGTTATCTTACGGGGGTTAGCAGTGGCGTGGCCAGAGGTGTCGCGAACTTTTAAAATGGTGGGGTGTAGGGGCTTATTTTTAAGACGTCTAGCTAGGAGGCCTAGGGGTTTGTTGGCGTTATAATAAAACAGTTGCTGTCTCCAACGCAGCTGTTGTTCTACTCTGTCAGTGAGAAGTAGGTCTAGCTCAGTTCTAAGCCTATCTTTAATGATTCTGTTGATGCGGGTGGGGGAGCATTTCCATAAGTGTTCCGCCTGTTCTAGTTTAGAGGTGAGCTCTGTGATTTTCTGATTGCGCTGGCGCTTGAGAGTGCTAGCCATACTGATCAGGGTGCCTCTAATGGTAGCCTTGTGAGCTTCCCAAAGGATAAGTGAGGAGCGCACAGAGCCTGTATTATCTTCAAAGTATTCTGTAATTTTATCTTTAAGTTGGTTGGTGAGTTCTTCTCTGGAAAGCATGGAATCATTCAAGCGCCAGTGAAATTCTCTATTAAGTGGGAGAGATAGTGAACAGCAGATGGAAATTGGTGCATGATCGGACCAGGGAGTAGTGTGTATCTTAGCAGCTGGGATTAGATGGAGGAATTTCTGTTGGGTGAATATGTGATCTATGCGACTGAAGCTGTCATGAGCGTTGGAATAGAAAGTGAAATCTTTGGTGGTGGGGTGGAGTTCCCTCCAGGTGTCCACATAACCGTATTTGTCAAGAAGTGCTTTGATTTTAGTGCCCTGTATGTCAGATATGTCAGAGGGGGAACTGGAGTAGGTGTTTCTCTGTCTGTCAAGCTTGCAGTTAAGGGTAGCATTAGTGTCTCCTGCTATGATAATTTGCCCTAAGCCATGTTGGGTGAGAACTTGGAGAAAGTGTGAATAGAAGTTGGATTGATGTGCATTGGGAGCATAGTAGGAGGCAAAAGTGATCTCTCTGTCATATAAAGAGCCGAGTAAAATGAGGTATCTACCTGTAGGGTCAGCTATTTGTTTAGTGCAAATAAAAGGTAAATTCTTCCAGAAATCAATTATGACTCCTCTGACTTTGGTACGGGCAGAAGCAAAGAAGGCCAAAGGGAAATGGCGGCTCAAGTACCTGGGACAGGAGGATTTGTCTAATCTGGTTTCCTGTAGGCAGATGACATCAGCCTGACAAGCCTTGTAATAGTTGAAAGCTTTAGAGCGTTTGTGGGGGACCCGAATCCTTGAACATTGTGTGAAAATACTTTAAAAATATTAGAATTCATGGAGGATCAGTGGTGGTGCAAGCTCGGGGGTGCGGTGCTATGAGGCGGGAGACCAAGGGGGCGAGAGAGAGAAAAGAGACAAAGGGAGGAAAGAAGGAAAATAAAGAAAGAGGCCAAGCTAAAGTCCGTAGAGGGAGGAGAAGAACAGAAGCTTGGAGAGTAGGGGTTACAGAGGACCCAAAAGACAAGAGGGTCCAAAGGGTTGACCTAGTATAGGCCAACAGCAACATCTCAATAAGAGGGGAGTTCCAGGTGGCTGGGAACTCTGACCGGTACATTAGGGGGACATATAATGACCGACTGCCCTGCCGGCTAGAAAAAGTGCGGTGCTACCGGAGGGTAACCAGCGGCAGTGCTCAGATGAGAGCAGGGAACAGGGATGGGGGAGGAGAAATCCATAGTGGAGTTTGCTTTAAGGTAGGAGGGCTAGTAGTTTGGGGTGGGTGAGAGGCAGCGTTTACTAGCCAACAGAGGAGTGGGCGTGGACCATTACAGTGTTACATTAAAAGGTGCACTGGCCTATATCTCCCATTATGTGTTGAGAGATCAGTGTATAGCCAAAATGGAAAGGTTGTTATGGTATAGGCTTAAGATGTGGAGGCTCAGTCGCTCAGTGGTCGGGACAGCTGTGAAATTAGTGTAAACTAAGAATTTAGAATGAATTGGTGGTGCTATTTGTGAGGGTTAGGGTGTGTTGTCCTGGTTAAGAAGCCAATGGACATTCTCCAGGTAGTGACCAACTTTTGGACTAAGAGCGAGAGGGTGTCAATTTAGTTATATCTGAGCTGTCCGGGTAGCCACTGAGCGGGGAGCCCGAAGATCTTTAAAAGGTCAGAGTGCCTATGGTGTTCACGTAAAGTATAAACAGAAAAACATATTATATTAAGGTATAAATAACTCGTCAGTAACCAGAATTAGAGCTACATTCAGCGGTCGCCATGAGAAGAGGGGGGGGAGGGTAAATGCAAAAGCATAAGGCTTAACTGCCTCGTGGCAGGTTTGTCCGATTCCCATGGCGCCGCAGAACAAGCAGTTTATAAGCAGTAAAAATCCATATACCATCTGGGGTGATAAACAGTGAAGCAACAGGATAACAGCGTGCATTGAACCACATAAGCATAACTGTAGCATTAGTCACTAACTTCTATAGGGCACTCTCATGGGGGAAGGCAAGAAGGGATGGGGGGGAGGAGAAGGGAAGAGGGGAAAGGAATGCTTAGTGACGGAAGGACGCTGAAAGCGACCTTGGGGTATAAGCTGATATTAGGTGGGATTGGGGGGAGAGAAGGTGGGGAGGGGGGGAGGGAGAGGTATAGGGGGGGGTATCGGAGTGCCATTAAAAACCGGTTAGCAATAATAATGGTGTTAGGTAGCAGTTGTTGTCCTCAAGGATTATTTAAATGCGACCACAAAAGGGTGCAAAAAGTAAGGTCTCCGCATGTGAAGCTGTACATGAGAGGCAAACTAAAGGGGCCCAAACATAAAGTTCCACGAAGGTAGTCATATAGATGAGCCATGAGGGCATTAATATGATTAGGGAAAAAACAAGGAAGCAAATAAAGTCTTACCCAACTGTCCTGCTAGGGAGCACATGAGCGGCAGCGTGCTGTTAGGGAGAAAAGAAAAATGTTCGAGTGGAGCCTGGTGATGAATAACCAGCAAACATAGTTTGTGGAGATGTAAAAATCCGTCCGGAGGAAAAACGCAGGGTCCTCCTAGGTTATTGATGTGAGGCCAGGGTGAGTATTCGGTAGTCGAGGCCTGCCGCTATGCTTTCTGTGTAAGAAGAGTCTTGCCCAACCGTCCAGGCAGATGGCAAGATAAAAGCATTGTGATCATAGGGAAAATGATCCAGCAGGGCGTTGAAGAAAATGGAAGAACAAAGCCCGGGAGTAACAAGCGATCAATCTGGGGGCAAGTCGTCGCGGCGGGGAGAGGAACCTCCGTGAGAGCCGTTGTGGGCTCTGGGCGAGCATCTGCTGGGTGAAGCCTGCTGCCACGCTCCTTGCGGAGACGATCTCCGAGAAGGCGACTTGGAGGGGGGTTTGGCGTTGTTATCCACTGGCAAAAGAAGATGGAGTTGCTCGAAGAGTTGCTGAGCGTCATCTGGGGAGGACACAGCATAGGACTTTCCGGACCTGGTAAAGATTAATTTGAAGGGAAATCCCCACTTGTATTTGATATCGTGTGAACGGAGAGTTGCCGTGTAGGGCTTCATCGATTTCCTCTTCAGTATAGTGGTCGGAGCCAGATCTGCATAGATTTGGTAAGGAAGGCTTTGGAATACAAGCGGTTCTTTTCCCCGCGCTGCCTGTAGGACCGTTTCCTTGGTGCGGTAAAAGGTAAACTTGATAAGGATATCTCGGGGGGGACCATCTGGTTTCTTGGGGCCAAGGGCCCTATGTATTCTGTCAAATTCGAGGCGCTCTATAGGTGTAGAGGGGATCAGTTCTTGTAGCAGCGCTGTCACAGTGGAGTTAAGGTCTAAGATGGATTCCGGAAGCCCGCGAATCCTAAGGTTGCTGCGGCGGGAGCGGTTCTCTGAATCCTCCAGGCGCAGTTTTGCTTCTGTTAGCTCGACTTTCATCTCGGACAGATCTTTATCATGTGTCTCCACCACGGTGTTCATCTTGTCCACTTTGTCGTCTAGTTCTCCTAGATGCGTGGTCAGCTCTTTGATTTCTCTCTTAAGCTGAGATGCCACTTTGTGAGCCACCGTGTCTAGTTCGCGGTGGAGAAGAGCCTTGAACTTGTCAAGCATCAGGGAATCTTTAGGAGTCCAGTCGTGGGCTGCTTCGGTGGAGCGAGATGAGTGCTCATTCCTACCCGATCTAGAACGGAGGTGGGAGGTAACGGTAGCGTCCGAGAGCGAGGAGGCAGAGGACGCCATGCTCGGCGGGCCGCGGTGCTTCTGAGTTGAAGAAGTGGAAGCAGAGGGAGAGACTTCCCTGGATCCTTTCGAGGTTTTCCCCATCGGTGCTCGGGGGTAAGCTGAGGCTGTTTAGGGGAAGATGGCAATAAATCAGCCGCTGGAATAGTTATAAAACAGGGCTAAGGCAGTTGGTCACGCTGAGCTGCACTAGAAAGCGTCCATCTCTCTAGCGCGCCAGCCACGCCCCCTGTTTTTTTTTTTTTTTCATTGCACAGGTGTAGTTTATTGGTCCTGCATCACACTAGGTTGTATACTGAACCCGGGTTCTCCCCCTGTTGGGCTTAATATTGAGCCTACTGTGGGGTTTTATATCTGACAGCAGCATTGTGTCATTATACAATATATTGCATTTGGAGTGATTGTTTCATATGCAGCAGGGATCATGCTGGAATATTTGCTTGGTTTTTAAATGGTTTTAATCTTTATTGAATCATCAGTACTGTGATTATTAATATACCCAATGTTGAATAAAGATTTTTGTTATACCTTTTCAAATTTTGCTGTGGGAGGTGCTATTTTTTAAGGGCTTTCTTCCTCTACCATATAATCAGTTCCTGAACTCTGCCGCGTAAACCTCTACCGGATCCCGACCCTGCCGCAGGGTCTTTAGCTTCCGTTCAGCGGTGGAAGCAATATCCGGATCATCATATATAATGGCCATGGCCTTAAAAAATTCCTGAACTGATGATAACACCTCATGTTCTGCATGAAGACTATATGCCCATGTTTGTGAATCCCCTGATAAAAGGGTCTTTATGAATGTAACTCTCTGAGGCTCAGTTCCTGACAGGGTAGGCCTCAACTCAAAATATGATAGCACTCGATTTCTGAAGTTCTGAAAGTCAGATCTATGTCCAGAAAACTTTTCAGGTACAGACATGTGAAGGTCTGTAACTGGAGGGGATCGCACTGTATTCACAGCCGTTTGAAGGACCTGTACTGACCCAGACAGTTCTGTGATCTGAGTCTGTTGGGCATCAAGCACCCTTATTAGTCCTTCAACTTGGCTGCGCAGTGCGTCCATAATGTTTTGGTCTGCTGTTCTGTAACGATTGGTGTGTGCAACACAGATTTTTCTGATTATTGGTGATCTGCAGTATCACCAATAATACAGATTCTATACCTGATTATGTGGTGATCTGCAGAATCATCAATAATACTAGTATAGCTAGACACAGGACACCTAATGTGGTATTGTGTTTGGTGCAACAGTAATTGGAGAAGTTATCTCCCGAGTAGAGGGAGATACAGACAATATTGCAGCCAAGGATCCCCTGAGGGGCAGGGGATTCAGACTGCACTGCAGCCAGTGGATGCCTGAGAAGCAGGGACCACTGACGGTGTTAGAGAGTATGATCACCTGAAGAGCAGGTGATCAAGACTAAGCTATAGCCTAGTTTCCCCTGAGGAGCTGGGAATACAGACTGTACTGCAGCCAAGAATTCCCTGAGGAGCAGGGAATTCAGATAGTACTGCAGCCAGTGGACACCTGAGGAGCAGGGACCACTGACTGTGCTGCAAGGGTGGTCACAGGTGGAAAGAGTGATTATGACTGTACTACAGCCAAGGATTCCCTGAGGAGCAGGGAATCGGACTGTACTGCAGCCAGTGGACCCCTGAGGAGCAGGGACCACTGACTGTGCTGCAAGATGATCACCTGAGGAGCAGGTGATCAACAGACACTGCTTGCAGCTAATAGACACCTGAGGAGCAAGTGTCACAGACAGTACAGAAAGGCTGATCACCTAAGGGTTAGGTGACAGCCTTTAAGAATTCCCTCACTAGTGGCAAGACCCACTAGTGAGGACAGAAAGGTCAGACAAGCAAGGTCAGCAACGAACGGACAGATATAGTACAGAGGCGGAAGACTGAATCGGTATTAAGGTACAGGCAGTGTCGGCAACAGTTATCAGATAGGCAGAAGTACCAAATCAGTAAGCAAGAGAGTAGTCAGGAAAGCGAGAGATCATAACAGATAAACAGTAGTAATATAGCAATAGCCTAGTCTAGGTGTGAAGTCCATGGTTTCAACACCTGGGAACTAGACTAACAGAAGAACAGTAGCAATATAGCAATATCCTAGTCTGAATTCCCAGCTCCGGCTGGTTCTAACACACTGTAAGATATGACTAGGGTCTGAGTGCTCACACGTAAGCATTCGCAACAGCAGACAACTCGCAACTGACAGGCAAGTCCTATAAATACCCAGAGCGCTCCACAGCGCCACCCCAGTCACTCAGCCAATCCGGAGCATAGCTGGAGTCAGCTGACCGGCTTGATCAGCTGACTCCCCTTTTACTTGCATAAAGGTCCTGTCGCCTGGCGCGCGCGCGCGTAGCTCTTAATCTGTGTGCACTAGAAGGGCCAGGCGAACCAGCAGCATGTAGCTGCGTGGCAGAAGCCGCCGGCTGGAATGCTGAGATGGCCGCCATGCAGCTTGCCCATGCGGCGGCATCTCCGCTATTCTTTACACCAGGCCTACCGCTTGGTAGGCTGCTATTCTAACCATTATACCACCAACACAACACGCTACAATGCTACATGCTGAAGCCAGCCTAGCATTACCATTATGATATATCCAAGAGAAAAATGAGCTTGCTTAGGGATTTGTAGGATAACAAAAGCCAACTCACATACATTGGCCAGGAATCGAACCCAGGCCTACTGCTTGGTAGACTGCTATCCTAACCATTATACCACCAACACAACACACTAAAATACTACATGCTGAAGCCAGCCTAGCATGTACCATTGTGATATACCCAAGAGAAAAATGAGCTCTCTCTCTCTCTCTAGGACTTGATGCCATTGAACTGAATTTTCAGCTTAAAACCATCAACGGACACCGGCAGAATTTCACAGGCAATTTTGGAATTCCGCCGGATTGAAAAAGCAAATCCGTTCCGACCAAACGGAGCGGAATGACCAATTTCCGCCCAAAATTGCGGAAAATACAATTCCGCAGAAAGCGGTGACCATCCCTACTAGAGAGTGAGAGAGAGAGAGAGAGAGAGATGAATCTACATGGCTATCTGGGGTTCTCTTCAGACAACTGTTGAACACAAAAGGCAAGTCCATGCCTGGGGGGGCTTGAACCACCACCCTTTCAGTTAACAGCCAAACGCGCTAACCAATTGTGCCACAGAGACTGTGTACCACAAAGACTGTGCACGCAGTTGCTGTTGAATGATTTTATGGGGCTGTATGTGTGTCTTTTGGAGGCAGGAAGTAAGTCTGCTCCAAGAAGTTTGAGCATGTAGTGTGGGTGGTATAACGGTGCGGATAGCTGCCTGCCAGGGTCGGCCTTAGGTTTCACAGCGCCCTGAGCATAACCAGATTTTGGCGCCCCCCCCCAATTCATCCTCTTTGCGTGTGAGCGCACCACACACATACACTAATGGGGGGGGGGGGGTGGAATCTGCTGCCTAAATACACTAAAAGGGGATCTGCGACTGCAAGACCAGTAGCCTATATACACTAAAGGGGGAATCTGCCTACATCTACAAGACTAGTAGCCTATATACACTAAGGGGGGGGGGGGCATCTACCATAGGTAGGTGCCCCCAGTATATGTTAGAAAGGTAGCTGCCCCCAGTATAGATTAGATGGATTGCTGCCCCCAGTATAGATTAGATAGGTAGCTGCCCCCAGTATAGATTAGATAGGTAGCTTCCCCCAGTATAGATTAGATAGGTTGCTGCCCCCAGTATAGATTAGATAGGTAGCTTCCCCCAGTATAGATTAGATAGGTAGCTGCCCCCGGTATAGATTAGATAGGTAGCTGCCCCCAGTATAGATTAGATAGGTTGCTGCCCCCAGTATAGATTAGATAGGTTGCTGCCCCCAGTATAGATTAGATAAGTAGCTGCCCCCAGTATAGATTAGATAAGTAGCTGCCCCCAGTATAGGTTAGATAGGTAGCTGCCCCCAGTATAGATTAGATAGGTAGCTGCCCCCCAGTATAGGTTAGATAGGTAGCTGCCCCCAGTATAGATTAGATAGGTAGCTGCCCCCAGTATAGATTAGATAGGTAGCTGCCCCCAGTATAGTTTAGATAGGTAGCTGCCCCCAGTATAGATTAGATAGGTAGCTGCCCCCAGTATAGATTAGATAGGTTGCTGCCCCCAGTAAAGATTAGATAGGTAGCTGCCCCCCAGTATAGGTTAGATAGGTAGCTGCCCCGTGCCCCCAGTATAGATTAGATAGGTAGCTGCCCCCAGTATAGGTTAGATAGGTAGCTGCCCCCAGTATAGGTTAAATAGGTAGCTGCCCCCAGAATAGATTAGATAGGTAGCTGCCCCCAGTATAGATTAGATAGGTTGCTGCCCCCAGTATAGATTAGATAGGTTGCTGCCCCCAGTATAGATTAGATAAGTAGCTGCCCCCAGTATGGATTAGATAGGTAGCTGCCCCCCAGTATAGGTTAGATAGGTAGCTGCCCCCAGTATAGATTAGATAGGTTGCTGCCCCCAGTATAGATTAGATAGGTAGCTGCTAGTGTTGGGCGAACAGTGTTCGCCACTGTTTGAGTTCTGCAGAACATCACCCTGTTCGGGTGATGTTCGAGTTCGGCCGAACACCTGATGGTGCTCGGCCAAACCGTTCGGCCACATGGCCGAACTAAGAGCGCATGGCCGAACGTTCCCCGAACGTTCGGCTAGCGCTGTGATTGGCCGAACGGGTCACGTGGTTCGGACCCCGAACGCGCTCTGATTGGCCGAACGGGTCACGTGGTTCGGCCCGAACGCGCTCTGATTGGCCGAACGGTCACGTGGTTCGGGTAAATAAATACCCGAACCACGTCATATCTCCGCCATTTGTCTGTGGGTTTAGCTTTGGGTAGGCAGGCAGGGTAGTTCGCGCTCCAGCCACGCTAGCCAGGGTCCCCCCAGTCATTGTGTGTCGCTGCTGGGAACAGTAGTACACCGCTCGCTCAGCCACACTATATAGCATTGTGTGTACTGCCACTGTGTACCTCGCTCAGCCACGCTATATATAGCATTGTTTACTGCCACTGTGTGTACACGGCTCAGCCAGACTATATAGCATTGTGTGTACTGCCACTCTGTGTACACCGCTCAGCCAGACTATATAGCATTGTGTGTACTGCCACTCTGTGTACACCGCTCAGCCAGACTATATAGCATTGTGTGTACTGCCACTCTGTGTACACCGCTCAACCAGACTATATAGCATTGTGTGTACTGCCACTCTGTGTACACCGCTCAGCCAGACTATATAGCATTATTTACTGCCACTCTGTATACACCGCTCAGCCAGACTATATAGCATTGTGTACACCACTCAGCCAGACTATATAGCATTGTTTACTGCCACTCTGTGTACACCGCTCAGCCAGACTATATAGCATTGTGTGTACTGCCACTCTGTGTACACCGCTCAGCCAGACTATATAGCATTGTGTGTACTGCCACTGTGTGTACAACGCTCAGCCAGACTATATAGCATTGTGTGTACTGCCACTGTGTGTACACCGCTCAGCCAGACTATATAGCATTGTTTACTGCCACTGTGTTTACACGGCTCAGCCAGACTATATAGCATTGTGTGTACTGCCACTCTGTGTACACCGCTCAGCCAGACTATATAGCATTGTTTACTGCCACTCTGTGTACACCGCTCAGCCAGACTATATAGCATTGTGTGTACTGCCACTCTGTGTACACGGCTCAGCCAGACTATATAGCATTGTGTCTACTGCCACTCTGTGTACACCGCTCAGCCAGACTATATAGCATTGTGTGTACTGCCACTGTGTGTACACCGCTCAGCCAGACTATATAGCATTGTGTGTACTGCCACTGTGAGTACACCGCTCAGCCAGACTATATAGCATTGTTTACTGCCACTGTGTGTACACGGCTCAGCCAGACTATGTAGCATTGTGTGTACTGCCACTTTGTGTACACCGCTCAGCCAGACTATATAGTATTGTTTACTGCCACTCTGTGTACACCGCTCAGCCAGACTATATAGCATTGTGTGTACTGCCACTCTGTGTACACGGCTCAGCCAGACTATATAGCATTGTGTGTACTGCCACTCTGTGTGCACCACTCAGCCAGACTATATAGCATTGTGTGTACTGCCACTCTGTGTACACCGCTCAGCCAGACTATATAGAATTGTTTACTGCCACTCTGTATACACCGCTCAGCCAGACTATGTAGCATTGTGTACACCGCTCAGCCAAACTATATAGCATTGTTTACTGCCACTCTGTGTACACCGCTCAGCCAGACTATATAGCATTGTGTGTACTGCCACTCTGTGTACACCGCTCAGCCAGACTATATAGCATTGTGTGTACTGCCACTGTGTGTAAACCGCTCAGCCAGACTATATAGCATTGTGTGTACTGCCACTGTGTGTACACCGCTCAGCCAGACTATATAGCATTGTGTGTACTGCCACTCTGTTTACACCGCTCAGCCAGACTATATAGCATTGTTTACTGCCACTCTGTGTACACCGCTCAGCCAGACTATATAGCATTGTGTACACCGCTCAGCCAGACTATATAGCATTGTGTACACCGCTCAGCCAGACTATATAGCATTGTTTACTGCCACTCTGTGTACACCGCTCAGCCAGACTATATAGCATTGTGTGTACTGCCACTCTGTGTACACCGCTCAGCCAGACTATATAGCATTGTGTGTACTGCCACTCTGTGTACACGGCTCAGCCAGACTATATAGCATTGTTTACTGCCACTGTGTGTACACGGCTCAGCCACACTATATAGCATTGTGTTTACTGCCACTCTGTGTCTGCTGGGAACAGTAGTACACCGCTCACCCGCCACTGTATAGCATTGTGCTCTGTGTCGCTGCTGGCAATAGTGGTACACCGCTCACCCACCACTGTATAGCATTTCTGTACTGCCACTGTACTGCTGCCAGTCAGCGTGTACTTTAAGGATAAGTGAAATGAGGAAGAAATCCGGTGAAAGAGGGAGGGGCAAGGGAAGAGGTGTTTCCCCTGACGGTTCACGTACAGGCCACAGGGGAGCACCCAAGAAAACCCACTCAATACTGCCCATGTTGTCCAGGACAACAACCCTCACAGATCCAAAAGAACAGGACCAGATAATTACTTGGATGACCTCTCAAGCGTCCAGCAGTGGGTTAAGCAGCACCAGCACATCACGCACGAGGTCCGAGTCCTCAGCCAGTTACAAGGAGCCAGTGGGCACAAAGCTGACACAACCGGCAGCGACACCACGCACACAACTGCCAGATAACCAGTCCGATGAATTACCTCAGGACACAATGGGGTATTCGCAGGAGCTATTCCCAGGCCAACAAACTTCCACCTTTGAAAGGTCAATGGAGGAACAGCCAGAAATGTTGTGCCCGGATTCACAACCATTAACTGTGGGAAATGCACCGGGCACTGAAATACAACAAGGCGAGTCCGAGGACTTTAAAATCCAAATCCCAGAGCAAGTTGGGCAGGTGGGGTTGCAATTGCAGGAGGTCGGCCGAGAAGATCTGGAAGACGACGTTGGAGTGAGCTGCGCAGAGGTTGTTCTGGGGAGCTCTACTCCACGGCGGCGGCCCCCCACAATGACATATGACGAGTTTGAGGAGATGGAAGAGGAGGGTATGGACAATGTGGACATAGACCCAGATTTTGTTTGTGAACGAGAACATCGCCGTCGTAGCAGCAGCAGCACAGATGAGTCTGTTGAAGAACCCACTGCTGCACGAGTTCGCCTTGTGCCACAAGGTAGGCGGCGCGCAATTTCAGGCACCACAAGCGTGGAAGTTCAAGTGAGAGGCAAAAGAGGCGCAAACAGAAATCGCCAGCAAGGCAGGTGCTCCAAAGTCTGGGCTTTCTTTGAAGACTGCACTGAGGATGTTACCATGGCGATTTGCAAGGTGTGCAAGACCCGTGTGAGCAGGGGGAAAAGTATTAACAACCTCTCCACCACCAGCATGAGCCGCCACATGCTATCCAAACATCCCACTCTGTGGGCAAACTCGACAGGACAGGGTACCAGCAACACTGCCTCCCTTGGGTTCACCAGACTCACCACCAGACCCGCCTCAGCAGCAGCAGTAGCCCAGCCATTGCGTGGTTCACAACATTCACAAACATCAGACGACGCTGACACTGTCACTTTCCGGAGTAGTGCTCTTGAGGTCTCCCAGTCTTCATCAAACACAACAACCAACAGCCCTTCAGTGTGCAGCCCTACGGTTCAGTTGTCTGTCTCGGAGATGTTTGAGCGCAAGAGGAAATTGCCAGCAAATGACCCCCGGGCCGTGGCAGTAACAGCCAGCATAGCCAAGCTTCTGGCCTGCGAAATGCTGCCATATCGAGTGGTGGAGACAAACAGCTTCAAGGGCATGATGTCAGTGGCCATTCCACGTTATGTGGTTCCCAGCCGCTACCACTTTGCGCGCTCTGCAGTGCCTGAGTTGCATGAGCACGTGGTCAGCAAAATAACCCGAAGCTTGAAGAATGCCGTTGCCTGCAAGGTTCACCTCACCACTGACACCTGGACGAGTGCGTTCGGCCAGGGTCGATACATCTCCCTTACCGCGCACTGGGTGAACCTTGTGGAGCCTGGCAGCGATTCCTCACCTGCTATGGCGCGGGTGTTGCCCACGCCGCAAACAGCTGCACCGCTGTCCCTCCCACTGGATAACAACAGCAGCACCTACCTCTCTGACTCCTTCTCCTCCAACGCATCTCAAAGCTGTACCTCATCCGGAAATGCGAACCCAGCACCAGCAGCAGTAGGATCGTGGAAGCAGTGCAGCACAGCTGTTGGCATGCGTCAGCAAGCGTTGCTGAAGCTGATCTGCCTTGGGGATAAGCAGCACACAGGCTAGGAAATTTGGAGGGGAATAAAGGAACAGACGGATTTGTGGCTGGCACCGCTGGACCTGAAACCGGGCATGGTTGTGTGTGATAATGGGAGTAATCTCATTCGCGCTTTAAGGTTGGCTAAGCTGACACACATCCCTTGCCTGGCGCACGTGATGGACCTAGTAGTTCAGCGGTTCCTGAAGACATACCCAGGCGTGGCCGATCTTCTGTTGAAGGTGCGACGAGTGGCCAAATATTGTAGAAATTCAAGTACTGCTTCGGGGGCACTCGCCAAGATGCAGGAGCGCTTCAATCTCCCCCACCATCGCTTGCTGTGTGATGTCCCTACGCGCTGGAATTCTATGCTGCACATGCTAGCCCGCTTTTGCGAGCAGAAGAGTGCAGTGGTCCAGTACATGACGGCGCAGTACCGAGGCGCATCCGGCCAGCTGCCAAGCTTCTGTGGATCCGATTGGGCCAACATGTTGGACCTCTGCCAAGTCCTCCAAAATTTTGAGCAATCCACGTTGCTTGTGAGCAGTGACAACTCTTCAGTCAGCATTACCATACCACTGCTATGTTTACTGAAGAGGTCAATGTTGAAAATCAAGGAAACAGCTGTCATGATGCAACTGGGGGAATCTGAAGGAGAAAACGATCAGCGTGATGGTACCAACATCAGGCCATCCGCCTCAGGAAACGCTGGCCCCAGCAGCTATGACGAAGAAGAGGAGGAGGAACAGCTGGAGTTGGAGCAGGAATTTCCTGCCACCACTGACAAGGGCCAGAGCGGTGCACGTTGGACTTCCACAATTCAGCGCGAATGGTCAGCAGAAGCAGACCAGGAAGAAGGTGACGACTATGATGCATCACAACAACTATCACAACGCTCACAAGAGGATGATGAGGATTCTGGTAGGACTCTGGCACACATGGCTCAATTCATGCTAGACTGCATTGAACGCGACCCACGCATTGTGCGCATTCTGGACAACACCAATTACTGGGTTTATACCCTTCTGGATCCACGGTACAAACACAATGTTCCAAAACTGCTTGAAGAAAGAGTCAGACAGGTCAAAATGGAAGAATACCAGCAGGCCCTTGTGGAGACTTTAGAGAGGAGATTGACATCCTCCCCCTCCTCTAGCCAGTTGTACGCCGACAGACTGACTTCCGCAAACCCAGGGCGACCAGGAGGGCAGCAAACAACACAAGCCGCAGCTAGTGCCCAAAAGGGAATGGTATCGGCAGTGTCCTTGGAGTGGGAAAATTTTCTGACACCCATGCAGCAGCAGCCCACAGAACAGCAAGCGTGCAGATCCACCTCCAACACCGATCGCCTGGAGAAGATGGTCAAGGACTACATGTCAGATGGCGTAGCTGTGTCTAACAATCCATCTGCACCCTTCAACTATTGGGTATCGAAGCTAGACACCTGGCACGAACTGGCAATGTACGCAATAGAGGTGCTGGCTTGCCCGGCAGCCAGCGTTATGTCGGAACGCTGTTTCAGTGCTGCCGGAGGCATCGTCACATATCGGCGTATCCGCCTCTGCACAAAAAATGCAGACCGTCTGATTCAAATTAAAATGAATCAATCCTGGATTGGAAACGACTACGCAACACTCCAGGACCCCAACCAAGTAACATGACCAATGAACATCTGGGATGGTTTAGCGTTTCCGGTCCCTGTTTATTGAACCTCTCATCTGTATTACATTTATGACTGCATGGCGGCAAAAAGCATTGCTGCTATATCCGCACACTTTTTGTCCTCATGCAAGGCCTGGGTTGTTGCGTCTCAAAAAGCATGGCCTTCTCCTCCTGCGCCTGCTCCTGTTCCATCACGTGTGCTGCTGCTGCTGGGTTAGCGTTGCCGGTCCCTGTTTATGGAACCTCTCATCTGTATTACACTTATGACTGCATGGCGGCAAAAAGCATTGCTATATCCGCACGCTTTTTGTCCTCATGCAAGGCCTGGGTTGTTGTGTCTCAAAAAGCATGGCCTTCTTCTCCTGCGCCTGCTCCTGTTCCATCACGTGTGCTGCTGCTGCTGGGTTAGCGTTGCCGGTCCCTGTTTATGGAACCTCTCATCTGTATTACACTTATGACTGCATGGCGGCAAAAAGCATTGCTATATCCGCACGCTTTTTGTCCTCATGCAAGGCCTGGGTTGTTGTGTCTCAAAAAGCATGGCCTTCTCCTCCTGCGCCTGCTCCTGTTCCATCACGTGTGCTGCTGCTGCTGGGTTAGCGTTGCCGGTCCCTGTTTATGGAACCTCTCATCTGTATTACACTTATGACTGCATGGCGGCAAAAAGCATTGCTATATCCGCATGCTTTTTGTCCTCATGCAAGGCCTGTGTTGTTGTGTCTCAAAAAGCTTGGCCTTCTCCTCCTGCGCCTGCTCCTGTTCCATTACGTCTGCTGCTGCTGGGTTAGCGTTGCCGCGTGGTCCCTGTTTATTGAACCTCTTCTCTTTATTACATTTATGACTGCATGGCGGTACAAAGCATGCTATCCGCACGCTTCTTGTCCTCATGCAAGGCCTGGGTTGTTGTGTCTCAAAAAGCGTGGCCTCCTCCTCCTGCGCCTCCCCCTGTTCCATCACGTGTGCTGCTGCTGCTGCTGGGTTAGCGTTACCGGTCCCTGTTTATTGAACCTCTTATCTTTATTACATTTATGACTGCATGGCGGTACAAAGCATGCTATCCGCACGCTTCTTGTCCTCATGCAAGGCCTGGGTTGTTGTGTCTCAAAAAGTGTGGCCTTCTCCTCCTGCGCCTCCTCCTGTTCCATCACGTGTGCTGCTGCTGCTGCTGGGTTAGCGTTACCGGTCCCTGTTTATGGAACTTCTTCTCTTTATTACATTTATGACTGCATGGCGGTAAAAAGCATGCTATCCGCACGCTTCTTGTCCTCATGCAAGGCCTGGGTTGTTGTGTCTCAAAGCGTGGCCTTCTCCTCCTGCGCCTCCTCCTGTTCCATCACGTGTGCTGCTGCTGCTGCTGCTGGGTTAGTGTTACCGGTCCCTGTTTATGGAACCTCTTCTCTTTATTTCATTTATGACTGCATGGCGGTAAAAAGCATGCTATCCGCACGCTTCTTGTCCTCATGCAAGGCCTGGGTTGTTGTGTCTCAAAGCGTGGCCTTCTCCTCCTGCGCCTCCTCCT
Organism: Hyperolius riggenbachi; assembly: GCF_040937935.1. Classification (NCBI taxonomy): domain Eukaryota; kingdom Metazoa; phylum Chordata; class Amphibia; order Anura; family Hyperoliidae; genus Hyperolius; species Hyperolius riggenbachi. Next base: position 160,172,286 of record NC_090655.1, on the reverse strand, counting down.
GTTCCATCACGTGTGCTGCTGCTGCTGCTGCTGCTGGGTTAGCGTTACCGGTGTGCTGCTGCTGCTGCTGGGTTAGCGTTACCGGTCCCTGTTTATGGAACCTCTTCTCTTTATTACATTTATGACTGCATGGCGGTAAAAAGCATGTTACCTGTGCAAAGAAACATGACATTTTCAGCATTTAAAAGACAGTTTTTCCTTTGAAACTTTACAATCAATTTTCTCAAAAACTATAAGCTCTTTTTCAAATATTTTTTTCCCTCTTGTACCCACTCCCAAGGTGCACATACCCTGCTAATTTGGGGTATGTAGCATGTAAGGAAGCTTTACAAAGCATGAAAGTTCGGGTCCCCATTGACTTCCATTATGTTCGGAGTTCGGCGCGAACACCCGAACATCGCGGCGATGTTCGGCGAACGTTCTCGAACCCGAACATTTAGGTGTTCGCCCAACACTAGTAGCTGCCCCCAGTATAGGTTAGATAGGTAGCTGCCCCCAGTATAGGTTAGATAGGTAGCTGCCCCGAGTATAGGTTAGATTAGATAGGTGCCCCCCCGTATAGGTAAGATAGGTAGGTCCCCCCAGTATTGGCAAGATAAGTAGCTGCCCCAGTATAGATTAGATAGGTAGGTAGGTAGGTAGGTAGGTAGGTGCCCCCCCCCCCTCATATTGGAGGGGGAGCCGCAGGGAGGGCAGCCCGACCTCTCCCTCCCTTCCTCTCCGGGCCACCCTCCGTGCTCTCCCCTCCGATGCTGCTGCAGACTGCAGAGAGAACAACTTACCTCCCTGGTTCCGATCGCCGGCGCCTCTCACGTCACTTGCCGCTGGTCTCCTCTTCTACATTGTCACTGATGCACACTAAACTTAACAGGAAGTTTAGTGTGCATCAGTGACAATGTAGAAGAGGAGACCAGCGGCAAGTGACGTGAGAGGCGCCGGCGATCGGAACCAGGGAGGTGAGTTGTTCTCTCTGCAGTCTGCAGCAGCATCGGAGGGGGGAGCACGGAGGGTGGCCCGGAGAGGAAGGGAGGGAGAGGTCGGGCTGCCCTCCCCGCGGCTTCCCCTCTATTACGGGCATGTTTGTTTGCGGCACCAGGGGGCGGAGCGAGACGGACCCAGCCGGGCCCGCAGCTTCCGCATTAAAACACAGGCGGCAGGAGCGCCCCCTGGAGGCCGGCACCCTGAGCGATCGCACCGGTCGCTCAGGTCAAAGGCCGGCCCTGCTGCCTGCCAAGTGGTATGCCTGGGTTCGGTTCCTGGCCAATGTATGAGAGTTGGCCTTTGACATCCTACAAATCCCTAAGAAAGCTAATTTTTCTCTTGGATATATCATAATGATACATGCTAGGCTGGTTTCAGCATGTAGTGTTGGTGGTGGTATAGTGGTGAGGAGAGCTGCCTACCAAGCACTAGACCTGGGTTTGATTCCCAGCCAATGTATGTAAACTGGCTTTTGAAATCCTACAATTCCCTGGAAGACAAGTCCCTGGAGGAGTAAGGAAGTCTGTAAAGCAGAAATTCTCATTATCAGGCAGAAATAAGTTTGGTTGGAAAAAAAATTGCATTCCGTAAAATACAGCGGAATTTCACACTTTTCCACGGAAATTCCGCAATAGTGATATACCAATTCTGTTCCGTCATAACGGAACGGAATCACCAAATTCTGGCCGGAATTGCGGAATTCTTAATTCCGCGGAATCCAGCGACCATCCATACTTCTCAGTGACAATGCCTCCAGCTGCGCTGAAGGTCCTTTCTCACAAGGCGCTTGAGGCAGGGCAAGACAGAAGTTGGATGGCAAATTGTGACAGCTCTGGCCACAGGTCAAGCCTGCGCACCCAATAGTCCAGGGGTTCATCGCTGCTCACAGTGTCTACATCCACACTTAATGCCAGGTAGTAGGCTACCTGCCGGTTAAGGCATTGGTGGAGGGTGGATCTGTAAGGGCTAAGGCGAGACATTGGACTAAAGAATGTCCGCATGTCCGACATCACCATGAGATCGCTATAGCGTCCTGTCCTTGCCTGCGTGGACATGGGAGAAGGATTACTGGCAGTGGTACCTTTATTCCATTGTGCTGTGACATCACCCTTAAACCAGGGATGAGCAGCAACTACTGCACAGAGAATTTAAATGTGTGCATTAAACACCAAGTGAACACCTGACACAACTGGCTGAGCAAATTTGGCCTTATTGGCTATTCATGAGGCAATGCTCATGCAAATATGCATTTGCTTTCGCATGCCAACTAATGCAGGGTCCATTGAACCAATGCCGCAAAGCGGTTTGCCCTGCGGGAATTAGTTCATGCTATACAGCACTATCCAGGAGCGCCTCGGGGAGGCTTCCCAATGCCCCCATACAACAATGAGCAGCAACTACGCCAGTGCGAATTTACGCATCGTAGTTCACAGCTGCGCATCGTAGTTCGTAGGTGAAGTTTCAAAACTACGCTTATGAATTTACGCGTAGCGAAGTACCGTTACGTGTAGCTTATGCCCACTATGTGTAGTTGACATGTGTATTGCGTAGTGAACTACAAATGCATTACTCGCGGCTAATTTTCCGCTTGCGATTGTATGCTTACAAATTTATGCATTGGAAAGGGGAATTAACGCATGTAAGAGTTAACAGTATACGCATTTAAAGAGGAATTAATGTGTAAAATTTTCTGCATGCGGGCATAAGCATCCGCATACACTACGCTTCGCACTACGTATAATTGCGTATTTTAACGCGTAGTCTACGAAATGCATACAAAGCGAATATTTGATTTAGAAGCCGTAGTTTGGCGGAGTATAATTGCATAAAACTACGCGTAGTTCCAAAGTAGCGAAGTTGGCTGACTACGACCATCCCTGCCTTAAACGCACGGTAAAGCATAGTTGCCAGCTTGTTCTGGAAGTGCTGCATCCTTTCTGCCTTCTGGTGATTTGGAAACATCTTCGCCACTTTATGCCTATACCGAGGGTCTAGTAGTGTGGCCGTCCAGTACAGCTCATTCCCCTTGAGTTTTTTTATACAGGGGTCCCTCAACAGGCTGGACAGCATGAAAGCCGCCATCTGCATACATTTGGATGCAGACATGCTATGCATTTCCTCTTGCTATTCCTCAATGATGTCAGGTAAGTTCTCTTCCTCCCCCCAGCCACGAACAATACCATCGGAAAGTTGAGCAGCACAAGCCCCCTGCGACGCCTGCTTCAGTTGTTCTTCCGCCTCCTACTCCTTGTAATGATCCGCCCAGCTGGATGCACTGGCAGACAGCTGTTTGACCATTCCCCTAGTCTGTGGGCTGCAGGTCTCTGCAGGAGAGACCTGTTTTTCCATTACAAGTTTCTGGTCTGTTCTGCTGCTGGGGAATTTGCATACACTCGTTATGCAAATCTCCTACATGCCTCCTTTGATGACGGGCAGTATAAAGAGCTATGTTTCCCAGAGTCCTTGGCTGGTCATAAGAGTTAGTCCTGTGGAACACTCGCCTGGAGTGTCAGCCTTGCTCTTTGTTTGAAGATTAGCCTAGAGTATTCCTGGGACTGCACTAGGCAGGTTTCCCTAGTGCAGTTAGGATTGCATATCTGTTTTGTTTGTCTGTTGCTACCTACCATCTCCTCTATCTGTCTTGCCTGGATCGCACTCGCCTAGCGCTAGTGCTGTGGATCCTATCTCTCACTTGTTTCAGTTTTCGTGTATCTGTCTTGTCTGCTACGAACGCTTGCTGGAGGCTCGGTGAGGTAACCGTTAAGCAAGCGCTCGTGTCCTCTGTTTCATGTTTGTCTGTTGGTGGTTAGTTAGGCATGCTTGTCTCTATTGTGCTTATCACGTGGAGACCGCGCATAAACGCGTGCACTGTTGCGAATGAGTGCGGTGTTCGCGTTTAGCTAGCGTTTGTTATTTTCTGTATCTCCTCATTGTATGATTTGCTGTGCCTTTGCTACTCTCGTGCTCTGCTTTGCTGTAGCCTTGTGTCACCTCTGGCAATCGCCTCTCTCACGATTGCGTTCCTACTTCATATCTGTCATTGTGTATGCACCGTCGCAGGTTGGCGACTAGTTTGGTGCACACGCATACAATCTGTCCCTGTGCTCATTCTCTTCCGCAATCACTTCTCTTGCGATTGCATCCTCACTTGGTTTCTTCTGTTGTGTGTCCACCGTCGCAGGTGGCGGATAGATTGGGGGACAAACATACATCCCTCATCTGTGCTTATTCGGTCTTTTGTCACTGTTAGCAATCGCCATCTCCGGCGATTGGCTTCTCGCTTTGTCTTCCTGGTTGTGTGTTCATCGTCGCAGGGTGGCGACTAGTTTGGTGAACACACATACCCTCTGTCGCTTTGATCTCTCTCTTTCAGGGCTATCTTGCCCTGCGTTTCTTCCCTTCGTACAATTCCTGACTGGCGTGTGTGGCAGGGCAGAGGAGCTGTTCCTCTGCACTCCACAGCTCCACCTGTCGACAGGAATTTCCCTCTACAGGTGCATTACACCTTTTGCTGGGTTCCCTCAAATTACACGCTTGTGGAGGATTTCCGCAGTGTCAGCGCACGTCTTGTGCGCTGATCACGGAGAGAATTCCACAATCGTTACAGTATGACCAGCCAAACTGAAATTCCCAGTGTAGAGGGAATTTCCGATTTGTACGATTTGGTCAAAGATGGGTCCTGTATCTTTAAGAGGTTTAAGATACTGGGCTCTGAAACCAGAGATGAGTTTATATCCGAATGTTCCCGATTCTTGGCAAATCCTGAATTTCAGGCCACCAATATTTCCACTTGGAGTGCTCAGATTGCTTACAATCTTTTCCAAGGGGATCTGTTTGTGTGGGCGGATGAGTGTGCCAGACACGTGAATCTGAGACATAACCCTCGCAGATTTCTGAGTCATGTATTTTCTCGTAAGCTTAGAATTCCCCTGCCAGGTCATTTCTATGAGTTTTTTCCTGCAGAGCATAATGCTGATCAGATTAGCTTATGCAACATTTCTGTGTCATTACCATATGTTAATGAATTGGTGCTTGCAGGCCAATCTGTTGATTTGATTTGTCAGCCAAAAGATTCGTTGCCCATAGCAACCACAAATAAAGAGGTTATTTCTGTCAAGTCTGAAATGTGCAAAACCATTCAGTATGATAATAATGTTTACAATGATGTTTCTCAGTCTCCGGGTTTTTTTGCCCCAATCCAAAGCTTTTGTGGATCCTTTAATCAGCAGAATTATTTTCTATATTAAAGGAGTAAAAAAGTCTATGCATGTACCTGACCCCAACCCATATGAGAGCTACTTAGATACTGGCTTGTTTGAACCTCCATTTGCCTCATGGGAAATCGGGGCCTTGATGGAGGAGTTTGATTTTGATTGGAAAGCCTTTTGCGATTTTTACCTCGCAAAAAGCGAAGGTGTCTTGAATGATTGTCTCGATTCTATGTACCTTTTGATTGATTCCGATGAGTGTAACAGGTGTTTTGTGGATGCAGTGATGTGTGTGTGGCAGACGATTTTGGATGAGTTGCACACACACCAATCAATTGATTCCAATAAAGAGACATCGTTGTCGGATGACTGTTCCTGCCTTTCTGGGGTAAAGCATGTGAGTCGTGACGTTGTGCGATCTGAAATGAGTGGGTGTGCCACTGTGGTTGATTCCTGTGCGAATCCTGGAGGATTCTCTCCTGACTGCGTGCAGTTTGAATCTGTGCGATCTGATGCCTATTTCTCTGATGTTCCTGCAGATTGTGATCAGCATGAATGTGCCAGTTTTCTCAAGGATGTGTGGGACCCCTTGTCATTCAGAGACAGATCTTTAAGATCTTCTATCTGTGATCCTGCCAGTTTTCTCAAGGATGTGTGGGACCCCTTGTCATTCAGAGACAGATCTTTAAGATCTTCTATCTGTGATCCTGCAATGGGGAAAATTCCTAAATTATGCAGCATCAAAAGTAAAATTAATATGCCTAATAAAGTTTTTCCTGATGTTGTCGCTATTTCTACTGCAGATGCATCTTTGTCTCACCCTGTTCACACCTGTAAGGGCCCGTTGCCTGGTGACAGTTGCTCCAGTGTTTCTGTCCTGAACGCCTTACAGTCTGCCCCGCAGATCGCGGAGGTTTGCGCTATGGAAGCGTCAGTTTCACAACCTAAAGCGATTTTTGATTCGCAAGTTTTGCGTTCTGACTCCTCGGATTTGACATTGTTAGCCGAATCTAAGAGTGAGACAGCGCTTCGGTTTTGCGAATCTGACTCTGAAGCATCTTTGCTGGGTCCAGAGAAAGTTTCTCTGAGCCTGCCCTGTACCATGAATAACAATATGATGTCCAATCAGACTGCCATTTGTGAGTCCCTTTCTTGTTCTTAGGGAAATGCTGATTCTGCACCCTGTACTCTGGATGAGTTAATATGGCCTGGTTTAGAGTCTCCTGCAGTGTCCCTAGAGGCTTGTCTAGGTATTGCCACTATACTCACCTGTTTTTCTGCAGTTCTGGAGTTGCAAGCTATTTTGACTCCTACGCAGAATTCTGGGTGCAGTGAGATTAAAGTTAGGGAGTCAGTGTATGTTCCAGTAAATATTCCTGTACATTCCGCTCATGATGACGAAATTCAGTCTCAGTTTATTGTGGAACCTTCCCTGGGACATCTGCTCTGTCTACAAAATAAAGTTCCAGTTTTGCCCTGTAACATGGATAGTTCAGAATACTTCTCAGAAAACTTGAAAAATGATGTTCCTGAGGTATTGTCTGATATCCTGGAGACCTCCGAGTTCCTCTCAAAGGGTGCAGAACTTGTGGGAGATGTCTCCTGCCCCCCAAGTCCTTCTGAGGTGTTGCCCACTTCAGTAGGCATTGCTGTTGTGCTGACTACCTTTGCAGCTCTGGTGGAGCTTCACTCATATGTAGTCAATGATGATATTACAGGTACAGAAAATTCTGAATTTAAGTCCGAGTCTTCTTTTGAAAGACCAGTACCTGTGACCTCCACTCATGATGATTTTCTGTCCGGTACTGGTTTTGGTCTTGTCGTGTCGGACTCTGAGGTTGGCAGTTCCCCAACATGTTCTGAGGTTTCTCCTGTGCTGGTGTACCCCAATGTGCTCTGTGACCCAGAAAGCCCAAGTGTGCCTCGGTTACCAGCATGCTCAGATGCTTCCACGGTGGAGACATGCTCTGATATGGCCTGCCTGCTTGCATGCCCAGAAGTGGTCCCTGAAAGTCCAGATCTTGATGGGTGTCCTTATAATTCTGAATCCAGAATAGTCATTGGTTCCATAGGAGGGCTTGATGGTTCTCCATGTGAGCCTGGTGATTGTTCTGCCCTCTTGGGATCTCTGTGGAGCTTCGGAAGGTTCTGGGAGATTCCGGGAGAAATTTTGCTTGGTACCCTGGATGAGATCAACAGTGGCTTTTGTGTTGTAAGGGACACTTCGAACAAGTATTGTGGCAGGTTTGGTATTTTCGGACGCTCCTTGGAAGGTGGTGGGTATTGTCTGGAGGGTGTCGATGGCTTCTGCTCTGGCGTTCACAGTCCTGATGGGTGTTATACTGAGACTGGTAGTACTGATGGACATGTTTCGGTGGCGTTTGCTTCCGATGAGGTCGGTTTCGGCTGGACTGACTCTGGAATTGGACCTTGTCGGGCTGTCCTGACCTTCATGAGTCTTCAGTTAGAGTCTTTTGTTAATATCAGTTTAGAGGCTCGTCTGGAATCCGACCCTAGAGAGGGGGGGTACTGTAATGATCCGCCCAGCTGGATGCACTGTCAAACAGCTGTTTGACCATTCCCCTAGTCTGTGGGCTGCAGGTCTCTGCAGGAGAGACCTGTTTTTCCATTACAAGTTTCTGGTCTGTTCTGCTGCTGGGGAATTTGCATACACTCGTTATGCAAATCTCCTACCTGCCTCCTTTGATGACTGGCAGTATAAAGAGCTATGTTTCCCAGAGTCCTTGGCTGGTCATAAGAGTTAGTCCTGTGGAACACTCGCCTGGAGTGTAAGCCTTGCTCTTTGTTTGAAGATTAGCCTAGAGTATTCCTGGGACTGCACTAGGCAGGTTTCCCTAGTGCAGTTAGGATTGCATATCTGTTTTGTTTGTCTGTTGCTACCTACCATCTCCTCTATCTGTCTTGCCTGGATCGCACTCGCCTAGCGCTAGTGCTGTGGATCCTATCTCTCACTTGTTTCTGTTTTCGTGTATCTGTCTTGTCTGCTACGAACGCTTGCTGGAGGCTCGGTGAGGTAACCGTTAAGCAAGTGCTCGCGTCCTCTGTTTCATGTTTGTCTGTCGGTGGTTAGTTAGGCGTGCTTGTCTCTATTGTGCTTATCACGTGGAGACCGCGCATAAACGTGTGCACTGTTGCGAATGAGTGCGGTGTTCGCGTTTAGCTAGTGTTTGTTATTTTCCGTATCTCCTCATTGTATGATTTGCTGTGCCTTTGCTACTCTCGTGCTCTGCCTTGCTGTAGCCTTGTGTCACCTCTGGCAATCGCCTCTCTCACGATTGCGTTCCTACTTCATATCTGTCGTTGTGTATGCACCGTCGGTTGGCGACTAGTTTGGTGTACACATACAATCTGTCCCTGTGCTCATTCTCTTCCACAATCACTTCTCTTGCGATTGCGTCCTTACTTGGTTCCTTCTGTTGTGTGTCCACCGTCGCAGGTGGCGGATAGATTGGGGGACAAACATACATCCCTCATATGTGCTTATTCGGTCTTGTGTCACTGTTAGCAATCGCCATCTCCGGCGATTGGCTTCTCGCTTTGTCTTCCTGGTTGTGTGTTCATCGTTGCAGGGTGGCGACTAGTTTGGTGAACACACATACCCTCTGTCGCTTTGATCTCTCTCTTTCAGGGCTATCTTGCCCTGCGTTTCTTCCCTTCGTACAATTCCTGTCTGGCGTGTGTGGCAGGGCAGAGGAGCTGTTCCTCTGCACTCCACAGCTCCACCTGTCGACAGGAATTTCCCTCTACAGGTGCATTGCACCTTTTGCTGGGTTCCCTCAAATTACACGCTTGTGGAGGATTTCCATAGTGTCAGCGCACGTCTTGTGTGCTGATCACGGAGAGAATTCCACAATTGTTACACTCCCCCTCCAAAAAAACACCTTCCTCATCATCTGACTCCTCTTCCCCATACGACTCTTCCTCCTCCTCCTCCCCCCTCTCTGCTGCCGCAGGTGTTGAGGAATCATCTGCTTCTGCTGAGAATTGATCGCACAACTCCTGTTCCTGTTAACGCTCCTCCACAGCTTAATCCACCACTCTATGCATGGCACCCTCCAGGAAGAAAGCATTTGGGATCAAGTCGCTGATGGAGCCTTCACTGTGACTTACCAGGTTTGTCACCTCCTCAAACGGGAGCCTGCAGGCATTTCGCATGAGTGTCCAGAACTTCGGCCAAAACATCCCCATCTCCCCAGAGCATGTCCTTTGACTGTAGTTGTAAAGATACTGTTTGACAGCTTTCTCCTGTTGTAGCAGGCGGTTGAACATCAGTAGTGTTGAATTCCAGCGAGTCGGGCTATTGCAAATCAAGCGTCTCACCAGCAATTTGTTTCTCTGCTGAATATTGGCAAAGCATGCCATGGCTGTGTAAGACCGCCTGAAATGCCCACACACCTTCCTGGACTGCCTCAGCTCGTTCTGTAAGCCTGGGTACTTAGACACAAATCTCTGAATTATGAGACTCAGCACATGTGTCATGCAAGGTACATGAGTCAACTTTCCCAAATTCCACTGATCCACTTGTTTGTTCAGAGCAGCCAGGATAACTGCTTCAGTGTGACTCTCAGGCAAGACATGACTGAGATGGCGTAACACCGTCATGCCTGGCATGCAGCATAAGCCCTGGGGAGCTGGGTCTGTGTAGCTGGAGAGGAGATCACAGCACCAGTAGAGTTGAACTGCCACTCAGCCAAGGAGGAGGAGGAGTATGACAGCAAAGAGGATGTAGCAGTAGGAGAGGAGGTGGCAGCAGGCCTACCTGCAAACTGTGGAGGAGTCACAACTAGGTCCACTGCACAGCCACGTACTCCCTGCTTGCCAGCGGTCCCCAGGTTGACCCAATGGGCTGTGTAAGTAATGTACCTGCCCTGACCATGCTTTGCAGACTAGGCATCCGTGGTCAGATGGACCCTTGACCCAACGCTGTGTGCTAGAGATGACACCACTTGCCTTTCAACTTCATGGTACAGTTTGGGTATCGCCTTTTTTGAGAAATAATTGCGGCCTGGTATCTTCCACTGCGGTGTCCCAATGACCACACATTTTCGAAAGGCCTCAGAGTCCACCAGCTGGTATGGTAACAGCTGGCGAGCTAACAGTTCTGCCAAGCCAGCTGTCAGACGCCGGGCAAGGGGGTGACTGGCAGATATTGGCTTCTTCCACTCAAAGATTTCCCTCACAGACACCTGGCTGCTGCTGTGTGCAGAGGAGCAGGAACTGCTCAAGGTGAGAGGCGGAGTGGAGGAGGGTGGCTGTGATTGTGAAGGTGCAAGGGAGAAAGTGGCTGAAGATGATGCACCTGACGGAGGAAGAGGAGAAGGAGGGTGGCTTTTCTTTTGTGTGCTGTTTTTCCTCAGGTGGTCTTCCCATTACAGTTTGTGCCTTTTCTCCATGTGCCTTAGTAAGGCAGTCGTCCCTACGTGGCTGGTAACCTTTCCACAGCTCAATATTTGGTGGCAGAGAGAACAGATGGCATTGCTCTGATCTAAGGCAGACACACAAACAAATTTCCACACTGCTGAGCCCCCCTGGGGGATGGCACTATGGTAGCATCAGCAACTGACGTTGAAGGGCATGTTGGCTGGCTGTCCATATGTGGCGATACATGGTGCCGGACACTGCCACTAGCTGTTTCTGATGACGAGCTCCCCCTGCTTTTTTCAGGAACTCGTCCCCTCCGACTCCTCTCTGACTCCCCCTCTGAACTGTCCCCTTGGTCATCTTGTCTATTAGGATCCCACGTGGCATCTGTATCATCAAAATCATCATAATCATCCTCCCCAGCTTTGCTTGCCTCAGACACCTCATAAACTGCACCAACAGCAGGTACTTCATCATCCTCCTCAGACCTTACGTTCATACTGTTGCCTAACTCAGACATATGAGGTGGTGTAACTTGCCTAGTGCCTTCATCTTGTTTTAACAATAATGGCTGTGAATCACTGAATTCCCCACCAAATAACTCCCGTGAACTGTCAAATGCAGCGGATGTGGTGCTTGTAGTAGCGCTGGTACCTGCGGAAGATGAGGTGTTCTGTGTTAAATAGTCAACCACGTCCTGACAATCTTGGGAGGTGATGGGATGTGCCTTCTTCTGAGCACTGTACTTTGGGCCAGGGCCGCACACAAAATCATGTCAGCACGACCTCAAACAGACCTGCCGGGTGGCCTACCACTGGGTCTGCCTCTGCCTGTTTTGTGCATAACGGGGGGGGGGGTGAAGTGAAAGGTATGCCCTGTCTGGTATTAAAATGCAATTTGCAGCTGTCACACTGGTTAACAGGTAAGCGCGGACTGGTATATTACACAGCGTGCGGTCACAGAGGTAGTGAGAAGAATTATGAAAAACAAAAGTTTGCTTTCCTAAAACAGAAAGAATTTGCGATAATTCAGGTTAGAGTGAGCTCGAGATGTCTCCCAGGCACCACTGCTGAATATATGCAAATTAACCATTGAACCATTAACCATTGAGAAGAATTATGCAATGACTAGTATTACAAATGTGCAACTGTCACACACACAGGTACCAACAGGTGCAGTGACTGGTATTTAATATAACACTGCTTGCGGTCACGTAGGTGGGTGCACTACTGAACAGGTATGCAGTGATTGGTATTACAAATGTGCAGCTGTCACACACACCGGTACCGTGAACATGTGCAGTGACTGGTACTTAACCTCCCTGGCGGTCTATTTATTTTGCCAGGGAGGCTGAAATGGGGTTTTTTTTAAATAAAAAAAAAATATTTCATGCAGCCAACTGAAAGTTGGCTGCATGAAAGCCCACTAGAGGGCGCTCCGGAAGCGTACTTTCGATCGCCTCCGGCAATCGAAAGTAACAAGATAGGCTGCAATGAGCGGCCTATCTTGTTTCGCTTTCCTCGTCGCCATGGCGACGAGCGGAGTGACGTCATGGACGTCAGTCGACGTCCTGACGTCAGAGCCGCCCGATCCAGCCCCTAGCGCCGGCCGGAACTGTTTGTTCCGGCTGCGCTGGGCTCGGGCGGCTGGGGGGACCCTCTTTCGCCGCTGCACGCGGCGGATCGCCGCGGAGCGGCGGCAATCGGGCAGCACACGCGGCTGGCAAAGTGCCGGCTGCGTGTGCTGCTTTTTGCAGAATGCAAATCGGCCCAGCAGGGCCTGAGCGGCGACCTCCGGCGGCATACCCCGAGCTCAGCTCAGCTCGGGATTACCGCCAAGGAGGTTAATATAGCACTGCGTGCGCTCACGTAGGTTGGTAGGTAGGTGCACTGAACAGGTGGGTATGCAGTGATTGGTATCACAAATGTGCAGCTGTCACACACACAGGTACCGTGAACAGGTGCAACGACTGACTGGTATTTAACACTGCGTGCGCTCACATAGGTAGGTAGGTGCACTGAACAGGTGGGTATACAGTGATTGGTATTACAAATGTGCAGCTGTCACACACAGGTAGTCACTGAATGTGCTGGGCCTGGCAGTGGCACAGTAGGAATTACCAAGGGGCCAAGGTCCAGCAGCTGCGACTGATTGACAGGGCTGTATATGCAACACAAGTGTCTGTGAGACACACACACAAAAAAAAATAGATCACAAAAACAACATAAGCTCTCAAAAGAGCTGTTGACAATGAGGAGTGCTTTTTAGCAATAAGCATCAGCAAGAAGGAGCAACCTAACAAGCCTAACACAAGAGCCTAATTAAGCTTTCCCTATGTCAGCAGGTTCTCTCCCTTCTCTAATTACTGCAGTCACACGAGTGAGTGAAAAGGCTTGACGCTGCCTGCGTTTTAAAGGGGGGGGGGGCTCCAGGAGGGAGTATAGCCTGATTGGCTACCCTGTGTCTGCTGACTGTGATGTAGAAGGTCAAAGTTGATCCTAATGATGTAGTATAAGGGGCGGGTCGAACTTGCATATAGTTTGAGGTTCACCGCGAATGCGAACCACCAAAGTTTGCGCGAATAAGTTCGCGGTCGAACCGTTCGGGCCATCTCTAAGCATTATGCTGCTCAGGAGGTTTTGCAGCCGAGAGTCCCCCAGTATAATTTTAACTTATTCCATGGCTGTAATAGCTTCAGCTAGCACTAGGCTAGCAAGTAGTGGTGGCCGGCATCCCCCCGATTACTGTTGATCCCCCCGATCGCCTGCTAAATTCATTACCCAACCTGGATCCAGCGATCGCCGCAGCCTCCCCGGACAGCTCCGCTCTTCTCTATGGGGAGGATTGAACATGACGTCATGACCTCGAGCCAGGCTCGGGGTTATCACTCTGAGCTGCAAATTTCCAATCTGAGCCAGGCTTGGGGTTACTACCAGGGGGGTTTAAGAAGATGTAGATCCAGTATTCAATAAAAAAATATTTATATAAGAGACTTGAGTGCTTATTGTCAAAAGTTTCAATGCAAATTCCTTGTTTTCATAATTCAGGATTTCTGTTGCCTGCAGATGCTGTGCTCCACTTAGAACTAAAAGGAATTAGCCATTTGACATTAAGTAAAAAAAAAAAGCAATAGAGCATTTGAGTGTAATAACCCATAGAAAATAAAATTTCACCTTTCACCAGCTCACAGCAATTACAATAATAAAATATGATTGCTCACTGGTTATTAGGTTTATATTCTACAAGCATTTATCTGTAGCTGTTATAGTTGATGGTGATTATCTGTCTTTTGCATCCATCACAGTCTAAAGTACATAAAACCATTAGATTCCAATCAGACATACATACATTTTTTGTAGTTTTTTTCTCAAGAAAACCAATAATAATAGGATAATACTCATCATTGATAGTTCTTTGTCATTGAGTAGGTTGATTCGGCATTTAGCTCAACATAATGTGATAATAAAAAAGTAAGCTGCAGAGGAGAGGCAGAATTCAATTGGAGGGGTTGTTTTAGTTGTAAGAAAAGTAAGATAGGTCACAAAGTACAGGCAGAAGGCGCTGAGGAGTCCTCTTTACCAAAAACTGCACATCATCTAGGTCATGTTGTCTTGCTTGTATTCAGGTCAGGTGCACCTTCTATAAGCATGCTGCTGTGAAGGACATTTTCTTTTTCATTTGTATAGATGGTTGGTAATGCCAATTTCTGTTTCCACCGAAAATCCGCTTTCCGCCATTGCCAATTACCGCTACCGATTCCGCTTTCCGATGCAGATTTTCACTGTAATTTCCCACGACTTTAAAATTGATTTTCTCAAAAACTACAAGGTCTTTTTTGAAATATTTTTTCTTCCTCTTGTTTCCACTTCTCTGCTTAACATGCTCTGAAAAGTTGTTGTTTCTACCACCTATGGGAGCTTTGCTATTGGCCTCTAACGTCGGTGTCATACCGCACAGCGGTTCCAATGCAGATTTTTGTGGTAAATTCTGCCGAATTTAATATTGATTTTCTCAAAAAAATGTCTGCTTAACATTCCCTGAAAATTTGCCCCCGTAGGATCTAGAAATACCAAATTTTCAGGGTATGTTAAGCAGAAAAGTGGAAACAAGAGGAAAAAAAATATTTCAAAAAGGCCTTGTAGTTTTTGAGAAAATCGATGTTAAAATCGGCAGAAATTACAGCGAAAATCCGCATTGGAACCACTATGCGGTATGATGCCAACTTTAGAGGTTAATAGCACAGCCCCCATAGGAGCTAGAAACACTACATTTTCAGCATGTTAAGCAAAAATATAGAGACAAGAGAAAATAAAAACCTTTCAAAAAAGCCTTGTAGTTTTTGAGAAAATTGATGGTAAAGTTGGCGGAAATTTCTGCGATTTCCGCAAAAATTTCAGCGAAAATCCGCCTACCGCAGTTGCATTACCGATTTCATTTGCTCATGTAATGCAGGGACAGCTTCCTCTGAAAAATATTGTTACCTGGTCATGTTGTATTGAGGGTTAGCACAGGCTAACACATTGCACAAGGCAGACATGTCCACCAGTCAATAAGGAGGAAGTCGAAGAGCCAGGATTTGCTTCACTTAGAGTTGCTCGAAGAATACATTTTTTTCCCTCCAGAAGCTGTGGGATGGAAGGTTGGATGCTCGACAGTGATTGAGTGTATAGGAGTGGAAGGCAATCTTTTTTGATTATGCTCCACTCAAAGAACGCCTCAAGTATGAGGGATATGGAGGATGGCATACTTATCTCTGTAGGAACAATACAAAGTTCCTGGCTGTTCTGCTCATCCTCTACCACTAACACTTTTAGCCATATGCACTGAAAGATCATGCAGATCAGTTTCTGTGACTGAAGTTTGACTGGATAGTCTGCATGCTTGTTTCAGGTTTGTGATTTAAACACTACTTGAACCAGTGGCATAGCTAAGGAACTATGGGCCCCGGTGCAAGTTTTACAATTGGGCCTACCAAGCACTCTTTACATAACAAATGATACGGTGCACCAAAATCTGCCAAAGACAACCACAGTGTCAGAGGTGCAAGAAGGGGATAAGGAACAGTTTGTTAATGATTACCACTATTCAAAGCATATATAGAAATGATTCTTTTTTTCAACAATAATTTTTTATTGAGGTTTTAGGTTATAGGTTGTACATAAAGAAAAATTTGAACATTAGTCCAACTAGTACAAACCTTTTGACATGTTAATAAAATAACAAAACAGTAACATTATATCAAGTGGTCAAACATCAAAGTGAAGTTAGATATTGATTGGGATAATTTATTTTACTATTATACTCCTTTAGGTAAAGAGATCAGAAAATTTGTTCACAGTTTCTAGTAGTTAGTGTTAGGAGGAGTTGGAAGGCCATGAGACCTGCATAATATATGGGATGGTTGAAGTATGGGATCTGAATTTAGTTGCTTTTTCCATTTGTAAGTTGATGTCAACTTGTCTCTTAAGTTGGGCCAACGAGGGGATGTCTGGAGTTTTCCAGTTAGTGATTATTAACCTTCTCGCCACACATAAAATTTGCGAAATCACTAAACAAAACTTCAGGGGGAAAGAAAGGATGCCTATATGCAGCAGGGCCAGTTGAGGGGTAAACACAACGTGCAACTGTAAAAGTTTACTTAATTCTTCAGCAATGGCTGTCCAAAATCTTTGAATGCATTCCCAAAGAATATGAGCTAGAGTACCTATATTATTGCAGTTGCGCCAGCACATGGGAGAATTTTGTTGTGTATAATTCGCTAGGCGTCTAGTAGTGAGGTACCATTTAAGAATAATTTTTTGAAAGGTTTCTCTATGACTTATATGAGATGAGAATTGATTAATAGTTTTAGTGGGAAAATAATATTTGTTAGGTCGATTTGGCACTGAAGATCTTCTCACCAGATTTTAATATACTTGGTTAGTTGTTTGTGTTGACCACTCAGCAGTTCCTGGTAGCAAAGTGATATACCCCCCTTGAGTGCAATAGGAGAGTTCAAAAAAGAGATGAAGTGAGTTGAGACTTTAGGAAACTTACAGTTATAGGAAGATACAAGATGTTTTATTTGTAGGTATTTAAACATTTCTTTGGGTTGTATAGGGTATTTTTCTCTCAAGTCAGAAAATGGTAGTATTTCAGTGTTATCTGGGGAGAATAGATCAGAGATTGAAGCGATACCTGCTGCTTTCCAACTATTAAGGTCTAGATCTTGTGTTAAAAGAGATAAAGAGTCAATTGAAAGCTTAAGTATAGAGGGCAGGTTTGCATTTTTGGTAGTTTTTAGTAAATGTGACCATGCTAGAAAGGAAGCTTGGACTGTAACATAGGGGGATTTAATGGGTTGGATTCCTAGGATCCGGAAAGAAATAAGTTGTTTTACGTCATGGGGAGAGGTGGAATTTTCTATGTGAAACCATTTTTTTGGTGAGTTGTTTGCCACCACTGTTTGCTTCTAGTATAAGATTTCAAACAAGGCAGACCTATGCCTCCCGCTTTTTTTGGTATAGTTAGTGTAGAGTATGCAACTCTATGTTTCTTTCTTCCCCAGATATAACTAGTTACTTTTTTTGAGACTTGAGAGAAAAAGTAGTTAGGTAGTGGTATGTGAATTGTTCCAAATAAATAGAGGATTTTAGGCAATACTTTCATTTGAAATGCAGCAATTCTTCCCAACCAGGGTAATTCAAATTTAGTGATATTGTCTAGTTCTTTTGAAATGTTGGTTAAAAGTGGCACATAATTAGCTTCATATAGTTTGTTAGATGTGGATGATAAATTAATGCCTAAGTGTAACGATTGGTGTAGCAAACAGAAGTCTGGTTATTGTGTGATCTGCAGTATCACCAATAATGCAAGTATAGCTAACAAGGTAATAGCAAGTGTACAGTGCTTGGTGCAACAGTAATACTGATTAGTTTTTGGCAGAACCTCACCAGAGGAGCTGGTGGGTACTAT
The DNA here is from genome assembly GCF_040937935.1 of Hyperolius riggenbachi. NCBI lineage: Eukaryota > Metazoa > Chordata > Amphibia > Anura > Hyperoliidae > Hyperolius > Hyperolius riggenbachi. The sequence continues at coordinate 160,154,761 of NC_090655.1, read as the reverse complement.
CAGTAAGGAACCTCACCAGTGCCAAGGTCTCACTGGTGAGTAGAGTGGTCAGACAGATCGGTTCGGCAACAGACAGGAGGATACAGTACAAAATCGGAGGGCAGAAGGATAGAGGTATTTCAGGCAGAGTTAGCAACAGGATCAGATGGGCAAAAGTACAGAATCTTTTAGAATAAGAGTAGTCAGAAGAGAGCCAGAGTCATACACAGATAATCAAGCAATAATAACAGTAGTAATAATTCCTAGTCTTGTGTGAAATCCCTGGTTTCCTCCCAGATCAAAGCACACTGGAACTATCTAAGGTCTGAGTGCTTACACGAAGCATTCGCAACAGCAGACAGTTTGCAAGTGATTCTCAGAGGCTTAAGAAGCGGAGGAGACCCCCCGGCCACTCCCACGCCCATCAGCCAATCCGAGCTGCCCAGAGTCTCCTCTGATGTCAGCCGACCGGCAGGTCAGCTGACGTGCCTCCTCCCCGCATAAAGGTCCCGTCTGTGCGCACGACAAAGCCACCCTATGAGCCACTGACAATCCCCTCGCCGTGCTACATGCCGGAGAGACAGGAGAAACGCCCGACAGGGAAACCGAAGCAGCTGCGGGGGCATCCTGACTGCCCGCAGCTGCATCTCCACAGAATGTTACACTAAGTAAGGAATATGTGATTTAGCTCAATGGAACAGGAATTTGTTAGAAATGTGTAGTTTCAAGTTTTGTGGCAGGTTTAGTCCTAGTATCAGAGATTTCCCTTCGTTTACCTTGTAGTATGACACTGAGGAAAAGGTCTTTAGGATTTTTGTTACATGTTGTAGCGAGTTAAGGGGATCTGTAATAGATAAGAGGACATCGTCCGCAAAGAATCCTATTTTGTGGGATTGGCCTTTAATTTTGACTCCCCAGATTTCCATGCAATTTCTTATTGCTTCAGCTAAAGTTTCTATTGTGAGTGTGAACATAAGAGGGGATGGGGGCACCCTTGTCGAGTACCGTTTGATATATGATTATTTTTTTTTTAATAGAACCCCGCTACATTAACTAAAGCAGAGGGGGATAAGTATAGTGCCATAATGGCTGATAGGAAAAGGTCCTCTATACCAAATTTTAGTAGTGTTTCTTTTAAAAAACCGCAATGAACCCGGTGGAAGGCCTTCTCCGCATCTAAAGCTAGAAGGAGAGAAGGACTTCGACCTAGCTCCAGATATCTAAGCACATTAATGATTCTGCGCATGCCATCAGAGGCCTGTCGTCCTTTGGTGAATCCCACTTGGTCCCAGTTAACCAAAGTTGGTAGTAAGTGCAGTAACCTATTTGCTAGCATTTTGGAGTATATTTTTGTGTCTGAATTTAAAAGGGATATGGGTCTGAAATTGGAAGGGGAGTCTGTGGATTTTCCAGGTTTAGGTGTAACTGAGATTATTGCTTCAGTAAATTGGTTTGAGACTGAACCTGTATTCATGATTAATGAGAATTCTTCCAGTAATTTAGGGGCTAAAGATGCACAAAATATTTTATAATATTCATTGGAAAATCCATCCACTCTCTGAGCTTTGTTAGATTTCAAATTATTTATTACTTTCAGTATTTCTTGAATCTTGAAAGGGCTGTTAAGTTCTTTTGTTTGTTGGGTGGACAATTTTGGAAGCTTTAATGTATCTAAAAAGGTTTTTATGGAGTTAATGGAAGGTTGGGGGTTAAGGGGATCTCTGTTTAAGTTGTATAATGAGCTATAATAATCGCTAAAAGTGTTGGCAATATCTTTTGGGTTGTATAATGGTTGTTTGCTAAATGGGTGAATTAGTTTTGGTATTCTTGCTTTAGCCTGTTTGTGACGTAGAAGTCTGGCCAAGTGGATACCCGCTTTATTATTTTGCGAGTAATAATTTAAGTGAGCTTTTTGTAGTTGATATTCATAATCAGAAGTTAAATGCATTCTTAAAGGGACACTGTAGGGGGGTCGGGGGAAAATGAGTTGAACTTACCCGGGGCTTCTAATGGTCCCCCGCTGACATCCTGTGCCTGCGCAGCCACTCACCGATGCTCTGGCCCTGCCTCCAGTTCACTTCTGGAATTTCAGACTTTAAAGTCTGAAAACCAATGCGCCTGCGTTGCCGTGTCCTCGATCCCGCTGATGTCACCAGGAGCATACTACGCAGGCCCAGTATGGTCTGTGTCTGCGCAGTATGCTACTGATGACATCAGCAGGATTGAGGACATGGCAATGCAGGCGCAGTGGTTTTCAGACTTTAAAGTCTGAAATTCCAGTAGTGAACCGGAGGCGGGGCTGGAGCATCAGTGAGTGGCTGCGCGGGCACAGGATGTCTGAGGGGGGAACATTTGAAGCCCGGGTAAGTACAACTCATTTTCCCCAGACCCCCCTACAGTATCCCTTTAAGTCATATCTTGCTGATAATAATTATTTTTCAATCCTATGGGAATAGTGTTTCTTAATTGTCATCTTTAGAGTTTTAATCTTATCCAAAATTTGATCTAACTGGAACGTTTTCATTTTTTTTTTTGTGTGTGCTCCTAATTGAATGAAAAAACCTATAATAACGGCCTTATAAGCATTCCATATTGTTTCTACATTTACTTCTGTCCCAGAGTTAAGTTGGAAATATTTGTCAATTTTCCGTTGCATTAGTTTAACATTGTCTTCTTTGGAAAGTAAGGAAGTGTTAAGTTTCCATAGTGGGCGGTCTTGTCTGTGGATAGAGGATATTATTGTTAGAGAAATTGAGGCATGGTCTGACCACGTAATTGAATTTATGGATGCTTCTGAGATTTTTGGAGGGAGGATTTATCTGTAAGGAAAAAATCAATCCGTGAAAAGGACTTGTGGACTTTAGAAAAGAATGTGTTGTCCTTTTCGTTGGCGTGTAGTACTCTCCAAGGATCATATAGTCCCTCCTCAGCTAGTAATTTGTATATAGATATGCTTCTTTTGGTTCCTTTGTGAGAAGTGTCTAGTATGCATTGAAGTCACCTCCCAAAATTAGAAGTCCTTTTCTATTATCTCGGACTATGTTTATGAAGGCATGTAAAAACCCCTTTTGTCCATAATTAGGAGCATATAAATTAATTAATGTAAATAGTTCATCATTAATTAAACAAATTAAAATTAGGTATCTGCCTTGTGGCTCACGCCAGTATTTCTGTATCTGAACCGTTAAAGAAGAGTGGAAGGCTATTAAAACGCCACATTTTTTTCTTTCTAGAGTTGGCAAAATATACATGAGGGAGAGAAATTGGGGATGAGAGCAGTGGGGAGCTTTACCCTCAGCAAAATGCATTTCTTGCACAAAAACAATCGTTGCTTTGTTGTCAAGGGATTCTTTCCACAGGCATTTCCTTTTGAAGGGGGAGTTTAAACCGCGTGTGTTAATCGAGATAATTTTAGTTCCCATTTATGAAATGAAGGGGGTTTGAGAATGTTGGTGATGATTAATATAGTATCTTTATTTGTTGGTCTCTGATAGGCCTTGGGTCAGAGGGTAGGTGTACGCGGATCTGCATAATAATGTGGTGGACCACTGACAAAAAAACTAGCATTGAACAGGTGTCTGAACAGTATAACATGTAAATAACAATTACATACATTTTTTAGTAAGAATAACTTGACACTATCATTGGCTAAACAAGTAGCAATTAGACAATTTAGTGCCTTGAATTTCCAAAACATAGCTATCAAAACTGTGTTTAGACAAGCTAATAGTAGTAACTTTATCCAAAGGCAGCAGATAGCTAGGAGGAGTACACAGTGTGTATACTTCATAAGAAACAATTTGAAGAATAGTCCAACCTGTAAGGAGGGAATAAACCAAACTATATCAAGATAACTCAATCATCATAGCTACCATATGCTTGACGAGGTGTCATATTTCAGAATGCGTTCTCTGAGTTATTAATATCATAGTTAAGAGCAAGATGGCCCCTAGGAAAAAGAGACTTGTAATCTTAAAGGGGCTAAGACTAGAATGATCAGATTCCTGCAGTGGGAAGAGAAGAAGGTTCCAGCAGGATTCAGGGGGATGGATCCAATAATAGGGATCTTTGTGCTTTAGGGATTCTGGAGGGGGAAGATAAGTTGTCTTTTTTAGGATTAGATTGGGGAGATTTATTATGCCATTCTCAGCGGAGTCTCTTGTTGGAGTTAAGAGTGTCCATCGAGGGACCTTCAGAGGAATTTAGCAGGTTGTGTTTTTTCAGCAGTTGCAATCCTTCTTGCAGGGTGGAGATCTGTTTTTCTGGCCCAGTTTCATTTGTAGCATGAAAGGAAATCTCCATCTGTATTGTATAGCTTTGCGCTGTAGGATGGATGCTACTGGTTTGAGGGAACACATCTTATCTAGAGTGATTTGAGATATGTCAGGGAATATTTGAATTTTATACTCTCCAACTCCTGATTGGCCTAACTCTTGCGCTGCACGAAGAATAGGGTTTTTGATTTCAGGGTAATGCAGTTTTAAAACTATGGGCCATATGCAATTCATTTTTTCACCTGAGTTTTCTCCTAGGTGATATTTTTTAAAATTGTCAATAAAATGCATTCTAAGCCACCAGCAAGCAAGAAAATACTAAAAATAATTTTGATAATACTTTTGTACTTACTTCTCAGTACTTTTTCAGTTGAAAAGTGCTGGAAACTTATTTTAAAAAGAAGATGAAAAATTATCACCTAGGAGAAAACTCAGGAGAAAAAGTGAATTGCATATGGGCCAATATCTCTTGGTCTATCTCCTGGTTTGAAAGGTTTTAGGGAATGGTGAATACGGTCAAAATGGAAGAGTTCCTTTGGATGGTCAGGTAGCAAAACCTTGAACATTGCCGTTATATATGCAGTAAAATCTGTAATAGTCTCTGGGACTCCTTTAATCCTGAGGTTGTCTCTCCTGTTTCTATTGTCCATATCCTCAATTTTTGAGTCCTGTGCTGCTTGGTGTTCTTCATAGGTTGTTAGTTTGTCCTGAATGGAATAAATTGTATCTGCTGTATCATCCATACGGACTTCCAAGGCATGAGTTCTCTCCCCCAATTCATCTATCTGAGTGTAACGATCGGTGAAGCACAGAGAGGGTCTGATTACCGGTGATCTGCAGTATCACTGGAAATACAGATGTATACCTGATTATAAGTGATCTGCAGTATCACCGATAATCCGATATACCAGCTAATCTCTGTTCACCTGAGTAGAGTGTAGTGTTTTGGTGTAACAGTAACACTTTGAGGACAAGCCTCAGCGCAGTCAGGAGTACTGCACAGATTCCTTCCGCAGACCCGGACTCTCCAAGACGGGAGGAGTCGGGCTGACAGCAGGAAGGATTGTCTGAAAGTAACCCTCAGGAGGAAGGGTCGCTAACAGAGTGAGGAACCGCCTCTAACGGTAAGGTCGGTTCTCGAGGTCGGACAAGCCAGGTCGTACACACACGGACAGATACAGTACAAGATCAGGAGACAAAGGCGGAGTCTAAGTGCAGGCAGGGTTCGGCAACGGGGTATCAGATATATCGAGGTACAAAATCAGGAGGCAGAAACAGAGTCTAGGGACGAGCCGGGGTTCGGCAACAGAGTATCAGAAATATCGAGGTGCAAGATCAGAGTTCAGGAGGATAGTCAGGCAAGCAGGAAGTCATAACAGATAATCACAATCAAACTAGTACTTAAAGCTATCAACAAAATTTAGCTAAGTGTAGGATTACAGCTCCAGCTGGTCCCGGCACACTTGCGGATCTGACTACGGATCTGGGTGCTCCCACGTATGTGATCGCAACACCAGACACCCGACAACTGAACAGCTGGCAGTATATATACACGGAGGCCTCTCCAGCACCTCCCTAAGTGCTGGACCAATCAGGAGAGAAGCCAGGGTCAGCTGACCAACCTGGTCAGCTGACTCATTTCTGGCTGGCATATATGCTCTGCCTCAGTGCGCGCGCGCGTCATTCTTAACCTAGAGGGACTACGTGTCCCAGCCACCCCAACACCGCTCTGCGGTGTAACAGCCAGAGGGCCGTGCGCGCTAACCGCCGCGTCCAACGCGGCGGTTTTCCCGCGCTCCGCCAAGCCCTGCACAGGGACAGCCGCCTCAGACTGAGTGGAGGCGGCTGACTCCCCGTGCTCTGCCACGCTGGATGTGGAAGCAGCCGCCCCGCTCTGAGAGCGAGCGGCTGCGCTTCCACGCTTACTGACAGTACCCCCCCCGAGGAGTGGACTCCGGACAACTCCTTCCAGGTTTTTCTGTGTGCAAAGTGTGAAACTCCCTTTTTAACTCATCAGCATGCATGCGAGTCCCTGGTACCCATTGTCTATCCTCAATGCCGTACCCTTTCCAATGCACTAAATATTGTATCGAGTTCTGAACAATGCGTGAGTCTAATATTTTTTCCACCTCGTACTCAGGTTGGTCCTCCACCATCACCGGAGGGGGAGGAGTAGGACCCACATGCACCGCAGGTTTGAGTAGGGACACATGAAACGACCTTACGCCCCGCATGCTGGCAGGAAGATCAATGGCGTAAGTGACGTTATTAATTCTTTTGGTCACTGGAAATGGACCCACAAACCTGGGACCCAGTTTGGCAGAAGGCTGCTTCAGGGTCAAATGACGTGTGGACATCCAGACTAAATCCCCTGGCTGAAACTTCCATTCCACGGACCGTCTCTTGTCTGCTTGACCCTTCTGACTCTGGAATGCCTTCTGAAAGTTCCCCTTAACAACTCCCCAATTGTCCCTGAGTGACCTCTGCCAATCCTCTAGTGCTGGAAATGGAGAAGAGACAACTGGAATAGGGGAGAATTTGGGTGACCTCCATGTCACAATTTGGAATGGAGAGAACCCAGATGAGGAATTCTTCAACTTATTTTGTGCGAATTCCGCGAAGGGCAAAAATTGTACCCAGTCACTCTGTGCCTCCGCAACGTAACATCTTAGGAATTGCTCCAAAGACTGGTTGATACGTTCCGTCTGCCCATTAGTCTGTGGGTGGTAGCCTGACGAGAAAGACAATTTCATGCCCATTTGGTGACAAAATGCCCTCCAGAATCCAGACACAAATTGGACTCCCCTATCCGACACAATGTCTTCCGGAATGCCATGCAGCCGGAAAACGTGAATGATGAACAACTCGGCCAGTTCCTGAGCCGAGGGGAGTCCTTTCAGGGGCACAAAATGGGCCATTTTGCTAAAACAGTCGACTACCACCCAAATGACCGACATTCCTTCAGACCTGGGCAACTCCCCCACAAAATCCATGGACAAGTGGGTCCATGGCTCACTCGGGGTGGGCAAAGGCTGCAGCCTACCTACAGATGCCAGCCGGGAGGGTTTACTCTTGGCACAGACCGCACACTCTCTGACATACTCCTTGCAATCTGTTGCCAAAGAAGGCCACCAAGCACACCTGGCAATCAGATCCTGCGTTCTGGCAGCTCCAGGATGACCAGCATTCTTATGGGCGTGAAAGAGATGCAGGACTTGTAAACGAAAGGGCAGTGGGATAAACATGACCCCTTCGGGCTTTCCCTCAGGAACATCCTGTTGAAAGGGGCCCAAAACCTCCGTCCAATCCTCCCAAGTCTCCGTGGCGGCTAACACTAGTTTACGCGGGATAATGAACTCAGGAGCGGGCGGCTGTGCTGTCTCTGGTTCAAAACACCTGGAGAGGGCATCTGCTTTGACGTTTTTGCTGCCTGGGGTGTACGTGATTATAAACCTAAACCTCGTAAAAAATAAAGACCATCGGGCCTGACGGGGACTTAGCCTCTTCGCCCCCTCGATGTATTCCAAGTTCTTGTGGTCGGTATAAACTGTGATCGTGTGTTCTGCCCCCTCTAACCAGTGGTGCCATTCCTCAAACGCCAATTTAATGGCCAGAAGTTCCCGGTTGCCTACATCGTAATTTTTCTCTGCAGGTGAGAACCTACGGGAGAAGTAAGCGCACGGGTGTAATCTGCCCTGCAAGCCAGACCGTTGAGACAGCACCTCCCCCACCCCAACCTCCGAGGCATCAACCTCCACGATAAAGGGAAAGGATGTGTCCACATGTCCACGTGTCCACATGTCCTCAAAATTGTTGCTGAGCAAAATAATTCCTTCAAAAGAGAAAATGCTGCCACGGCCTCAGGGGACCAGTGGTTAGTATCCACCCCTTTTTTCGTGAGACTGGTAAGGGGGGCAACTAACGTGGAGTACCCCTTAATGAACCTCCTGTAATAATTCGCAAAACCTAAAAATCTTTGTAGGGCCTTTAACCCCACTGGCTGTGGCCACTCCAACACAGCTGTAACCTTGGCAGGATCCATTGAAAGGCCTGAGGTGGAAATTACATACCCAAGGAACGTGACAGTGGTCACCTCAAAAATACACTTTTCCACCTTAGCATAGAGCATATTTTGTCTTAATTTGTTCAAGACAAACTTCACATGGACCCTGTGCTCGGAGAGGTTATTGGAGTAGATTAGTATATCATCAAGGTATACCAGCACGAATCTACCCAATACCTCCCGGAATACCTCATTGATTAATTCTTGGAAGAGGGCTGGCGCATTGCACAACCCGAAGGGCATCACTAAGTACTCGTAATGCCCGTCGGGTGTGTTGAAGGCCGTCTTCCACTCATCGCCCTTTCTAATGCGGATTAGGTTGTACGCCCCCCTCAGATCCAACTTAGAGAAGATTTTTGCGGCTCTGACCTGCGTGAATAAATCGTCTATCAAGGGTAACGGATAGCGATTTTTCACCGTGATTTTATTGAGGCCCCAATAATCAATAAAAGGTCCAAGACCCCCGTCTTTCTTTTTAATGAAAAAGAAACCGGCCCCAGCAGGCGATCGGGATGGCCGGATGAACCCCTTGGCCAAGTTATCACGAATGTATTCCTGCATAGCCATCTTTTCTGGACCGGACAAGTTATACAGGTGACCCCTAGGGGGCATACAACCAGCACGGAGATCAATGGGGCAATCGAACGGGCGATGAGGAGGTAATTGATCAGCAGACTTGGGACAAAATACATCAGAGAACTTAGAGTACTCTTCGGGAACCCCCTCCACACAAATCTTGGTCTGACCCAATGTCACCTTCCCTAAACACTGTTGGTGACAATGATCGGACCATCTGGTTACCTGCCCCGTAGCCCAGTCTATTTGTGGAGAATGGACTTGTAACCACGGCATGCCTAGGATGATAGTGGAGGTTGACATACGCAATACAAAAAACTGTAGTTGTTCCCCATGCAGTGCCCCTAACGTGACTTTCACCTGCGGGGTCTGTGACAGAGGACGATTCCGTTGCAGAGGGGAATCGTCTACCGCCGTGACCTGAATGGGGGGACTCACTGGAGTGAGAGGAATACCCAACTCCTGAGCAAATTCAATGTTCATAAAATTAGCCGCTGAGCCAGAATCAATAAAGGCCTCAGTGGCTACCGACTTATTCTCCTATGTAATCGTACATGGGAGAAGCAATTTTTTTCTCTTTTTGGGGTGAGAAAGGTGTGCCTAGGGTGTCACCCCCCACTACTCCTAGGCAGACTCGTTTCTCGGCTTGTTAGGGCAGTTTCGCACTCTATGCCCCGCTTCAGCACAGTACAGGCACAATTGTTCAGCTATTCTCCACCTTCGCTCCACCTGGGTCAGTTTTGATCGACCAATCTGCATTGGCTCGGGTGGAGGCAGGGCCGGAAAGGAAAAGAACGGCGGAGATGTCGTTACTAAGGGTGCAGCGGAAAGTGCCGCATAAGATGTCACCCTGGCACGGTGACTGCCCCTAGTCTGCCTCTGATGGCGTAGCCGACGGTCGACTCGAATGGCCGATGAGATGGCCTCATCGACTGTCTTGGGCTCGGGTACGGTTAACATTAGGTCGGAGACCTCCTCCGACAACCCTGACAGGAAGTAATCCATCAGAGCATAGGTGTCAAATCTGGCGGTAAGTAACTGACCACCTACGAAATTCTGCCGCGTAATCCTCGACGGAACCTCTTCCTTGCCGCAAAAGTTTTAGCTTCCGCTCAGAGGTTGCAGCAAGGTCAGGGTCGTCGTATATCACTGCCATAGCCTTAAAAAATTCCTCTACTGAGGTCAGAGCTGTATCTGTGGGAGGTAGATTGTATGCCCAGGACTGAGAGTCACCGGTTAACAAAGTTTTAATAAATATGACCCGTTGGGTCTCAGTTCCCGAGGATCGGGGTCTCAACTCGAAATATGATAGTACTCTACTCTTAAAATTCCGAAAGTCAGATTTGTGGCCGGAAAATTTATCAGGTACGGGCATACGTATGTCATTACTAGGAGGGGATCGCACCGAATCAACTGACGTCTGAAGGGTTCGCACAGAGCCTGTTAGGGCATCAATTAATGCTTTGTGCTGGCCCAGTGCTTGATGGATGTTATCCACCGAAGTGGCAAGCACATTCAGAGGGTCAGCGCGTGCGTCCATCTGTTTTTCGGTCTGGCGTTCTGTAACGATCGGTGAAGCACAGAGAGGGTCTGATTACCGGTGATCTGCAGTATCACTGGAAATACAGATGTATACCTGATTATAAGTGATCTGCAGTATCACCAATAATCCGATATACCAGCTAACCTCTGTTCACCTGAGTAGAGTGTAGTGTTTTGGTGTAACAGTAACACTTTGAGGACAAGCCTCAGCACAGTCAGGAGTACTGCACAGATTCCTTCCGCAGACCCGGACTCTCCAAGACGGGAGGAGTCGGGCTGACAGCAGGAAGGATTGTCTGAAAGTAACCCTCAGGAGGAAGGGTCGCTAACAGAGTGAGGAACCGCCTCTAACGGTAAGGTCGGTTCTCGAGGTCGGACAAGCCAGGTCGTACACACACGGACAGATACAGTACAAGATCAGGAGACAAAGGTGGAGTCTAAGTGCAGGCAGGGTTCGGCAACGGGGCATCAGATATAACGAGGTACAAAATCAGGAGGCAGAAACAGAGTCTAGGGACGAGCCGGGGTTCGGCAACAGAGTATCAGAAATATTGAGGTGCAAGATCAGAGTTCAGGAGGATAGTCAGGCAAGCAAGAAGTCATAACAGATAATCACAATCAAACTAGTACTTAAAGCTATCAACAAAATCTTGCTAAGTGTAGGATTACAGCTCCAGCTGGTCCCGGCACACTTGCGGATCTGACTACGTATCTGGGTGCTCCCACGTATGTGATCGCAACGCCAGACACCCGACAACTGAACAGCTGGCAGTATATATACACGGAGGCCTCTCCAGCACCTCCCTAAGTGCTGGACCAATCAGGAGAGAAGCCATGTTCAGCTGACCAACCTGGTCAGCTGACTCATTTCTGGCTGGCATATATGCTCTGCCTCAGTGCGCGCGCGCGCGCGTCATTCTTAACCTAGAGGGACTACGTGTCCCAGCCACCCCAACACCGCTCTGCAGTGTAACAGCCAGAGGGCCATGCGCGCTAACCGCCGCGTCCAACGCGGCGGTTTTCCCGCGCTCCGCCAAGCCCTGCACGGGGACAGCTGCCTCAGACTGAGTGGAGGCGGCTGACTCCCCGTGCTCTGCCATGCTGGATGTGGAAGCAGCCGCCCCACTCTGAGAGCGAGCGGCTGCGCTTCCACGCTTACTGACACTGAGCTGATAATGTGTTGGTGGCGGAACATATTTCATTTCCTATTGAGATCTTTAGGTCAGCAAGTAGATCAGGAATGTCTTTTAAAGTAAAGTTCCGATTAGTAGATGTATCGTTATCTGCATCCAGGTTGTCATTGTCTTTTTCTTTCTGGGGTAAATCTTGGTCTTTATTCTGCTTTTTGTCTCTTGGTTTAAAAAAGTCTGATTGAGCAGATGAGAGGTTTTTGTTATTTGTAGATTTAGTGGACATCTTGCTAGAGATAGATTTCTCACTGAGTAATAACTAAACTGATGATCACTTGAATATGGTCAGACTGTATAGTATAGATAGTATACAGAGGCTCTGTGGAATGACGATTATGCAATATTTATGATAGCTGGGGAGTGTTCATCTGTTCCCCCAATGTCTCCACAATGTTGTTATTAATTCGATCAGGAATGAGGGAGACTGGGGAGGTGTTGGAAGTTGCAGGCTTCCAGGGAGGCTTGATGATAGGTATTTGTATATTAAAGTCTGAAGAAATAGCAGGAACTGAGGACTTAGTTATACATTTTATTTTAGCAGTGATCACTTTTTTTTAAAACATTCCTGAGGGAAATAAAGGCCTAGACTGCCTGATGAAGCCTGGGCCTCGATTAGTGATTGTGGCCGACCGGAAGTGCAGGGTGTCAGGAACCGGCCCGCGGCACTCCTGCGTATACGGTTCCCGACTGTGGGTTTGACCAGATCAAGCGGGGAGCAGCCTTATTCAAGCTAAAAACAAGGCTGGGACCCCTCAAACACTTCTCACTGAAACCACTAGCTGTTGCTAGACACGGCCACTCTGCTGTCGAGTGCTCAGTACGCAATCCGCGTTTTCGTACTCGGGTCAGCTTTGCGCTTTAGGCCAAATACGAGAGCGCCACGCACACACACACAGTTGCAATCTTACACTGTAGTGAAGCAAAACCACTAACAGTCGTTCCGAACGATAATTACAGTTTATACTGATCATAAGAACTTGGAGTACATTGAAGGGGCCAAAAGACTCAGCCCCCGACAGGCCCGTTGGTCCCTGTTCTTTTCAAGGTTCAGATTCATAATAACGTATACTCCAGGGAGCAAGAATGTCAAAGCAGATGCACTTTCTAGGTGCTTTGAGCCTGAGACAGTGCAGCCTAAAGCCCCTGAAACCATCCTACCCCAAAGATTAGTGGTAGCAGCCACGGAGACCTGGAAAGATTGGGCGAATACGTTAAGGCCTTACCAACAGGACATCCCTGAGGGGAAGCCTGAGGGGGTTCTTTTTGTGCCACTGATCTTCTGCTTACAAATCTTGCAGCTATTCCATACCCATCTAAAAATGCAGGGCATCCTGGAGCTGCCCCTACTCAGGATCTGTTAGCTAGATGTGTATGGTGGCCATCATTGGCACTCGATTGCAAGGAGTTTGTGAAAGAATGTGCTGTGTGTGCCAGAAGTAAGCCATCTCGCCAGGCACCTGTGGGTACCCTTCAGCCCTTGCCGGTGCCAAACGAACCCTGGACTTATGTGTCCATGGACTTCGTAGGGGAACTCCCTAGCTCCGAAGGCAAGACGGTCATCTGGGTGGTAGTGGATAGGTTCAGTAAAATGGCTCATTTCGTACCTCTGAAAGGACTCCCCTCGGCCCAGGAATTGGCTGATCTCTTCATCCAGCACATTTTCCGGCTGCATGGCATTCCGGAAAATGTAGTGTCAGATAGGGGAGTCCAGTTTGTGTCAACATTCTGGAGAGCCTTTTGCCGTCAGCTCAATATGGACCTTTCGTTTTCATCAGGCTACCACCCACAGACATTGGGCTACCACCCACAGACCGAAAGGGTTAACCAGTCACTAGAACAATTTCTTAGGTGTTACGTGGCAGATGCGCAATCAGATTGGGTGAAGATCCTGCCTTTTGCAGAATTTGCGCATAATAACCTGAAGAGCTCATCTTCAGGTTTCTCTCCATTTCAGGTGGTCTCGGGGAGATCTCCCAAGTTTTCTCCTTTGCCAGTAGCATATTCTCCCTTTCCGCTCTAGAAGATTGGCAAAGGGCTTTAAGGGAAATTTGGGTCCTGGTAAAGAGAAATCTGGGGAAAGCCTTCCAGGTTCAGAAAAAACAGGCAGATAAAAGGCGGTCAGTGGAGTGGAAGTTTTCCCCAGGAGATAAGGTGTGGGTGTCTACTCGACATTTAGCCTTGAAACAACCGTCTCCCAAGTTAGGACCCAGATTCATAGGCCCGTACCTTGTGTCTAAGAAAAAAAAATTAATGATGTGACATGTGATTGATCTCCCAGCCAGCCTGAGAGGTGTGAGATCGTTCCATGTTTCTTTGCTTAAACCTGCTGTGCATGTGGATTCCTCTACCCCCCCAACCCCCCCCCCCCCCCCGTCGTGATGATTGACGAACAACCAGAGTATGAGATCAAGTAGATTCTGGATTCTCGATTAGTGCAGAATTCTGTGCAGTACCTGGTTCATTGGAAGGGCTATGGCCTAGAGGAAAGAACTTGGGTGCCGGATTGTCGCATGCTTGCAGAGGAATTGAAGAAAGAGTTTCATGAGTTACACCCTGGGAAACCGGGTAGGAAGTGTCCGGAGTCCACTCCTCGGGGGGGGGGTACTGTAATGGATAGCGGAGATACCGCCGCAACAGCGAGCGGCATGGCGGCTATCTCCGCGTCACAGCCGGCGGTATCTGCCGCACAGTTACATGCTGGAGCTCTGCCTGGTCCTTCTATCGCTCATAGACTAAGGGCTACGCGCGTGCGCGCCGAGCGAAAAGACCTTTATGCATCTAGAAGGAGAGTCAGCTGATCACTCGGTCAGCTGACTCCAGCTATGCTCTGGATTGGCTGAGTGACTGGGGCGGCGCTGGGGAGTGCGTTTGGTATATATAGGACCTGACTGTCACTTGTTTCGCGTCTGCTGTTGCATATGCTATGTGTTAGCACTCAGACCTAGTCAGATCCCAAAGTGTGCTAGAACCAGCTGGAGCTGGGGATCCACACTTAGCCAGATTCTGTTGATAGCTTAAAGTACTAATTGAATTGTATTATTTGTTATGATCTTCTGCTAGTTTGACTATTCTTCTGCTCTCTGATTCGGTAACTTTGCCTATCTGATATAAGTTGCCGACTCTGCCTGAACTTCTACTCTGATTTAGCTTCCTGTCTCTGTACTGTATCTGTCCGTGTGTTGCTGAACCTGCTTGTCTGACTCTTCTGCCCTCACCAGGGAGCTTAGTCCTGGTGAGGGACTCTCAGTTTAGTTATCACCTGCTCATCAGGTAGATAGCTGCAGTATAGTCTGAATCACCTGCTCCTCAGGTAGATAGCTGCAGTGTAGTCTGAATCACCTGCTCCTCAGGTAGATAGCTGCAGTATAGTCTGAATCACCTGCTCCTCAGGTTGATAGCTGCAGTACAGTCTTATCACCTGCTCCTCAGGTGACTAGCTAATACAGCACTGTCGGGATTCCCTGTCCCTCAGGGAATCACCTGCTGCAGTACAGTCTGAATCACTCGCACCTCGAGTGATCACTCTACATTGTTTCACTGTGCATCATCCGCTCCTCGTGTGAAGCTATCACTATTGCTCTGTGTCTCCAGCCTGCTGGGGTACTGATTACTGTGTTCCTTAGAGATACCCCCTTCTACCAGCCCCTCTGGGATAGTGGGTATCTCCATTAAAGATTACTGTTGCACCAAAACACTATCTTACACCTATGTGTCCTGAGTCTTGCTATACTTGTATTATTGGTGATTCTGCAGATCACCACATAATCAGGTATAACATCTGTATTATTGGTGATACTGCAGATCACCAATAATCAGAAAAGCTGTTCTTGCTGACACCAATCGTTACAGTTGTCGAATGGTTTCACTCCTCAAACCCAGCAAAAAATTGGTGTACCAACCAAGCCTCAGCATCTACATTAGAAACCTCATCTTCTTCCATTTCTTTCTGAGTCAGGGCGTTCATCAGCTCTTTGAGGGCATTTGCGAATTGAGGAATAGTCTCTTCTCATTTTTGTATACAATCAATAAATCTCTTACGCAGTATATGTAGATCAGCTGGATCTCCATATATCTCCTCCAAAATTTCAATAATTGCCTCCACTGGGGCAGGTTCAAGGAGTTCAGAGGTGACTATAGTCTCTTGCGTGCATTCCACTCCAAAGCTAGGATGGCTATTTCTCGTTGAATTTCAACGGGAACTTTATAAGCCTTAACAGTACTACGAATCCGTTCAATCCAATCTCTTAGCAACATATTATAGCCATTAAATTTAGGTAAATAGGTGGCCAGAAGTCCAACAGGTGTCATCTGATAAGCAGAAGGTGTTAAGTGGGATCTTTCCCCCGCAGCGGCACTGGTTCCTGGAGTGGGGCTTTGGCCCTCTGACTGTAACTCCGCCTCCATCCTGCCGACTACGCCAAAAATATGTAACCGGTTTTAACTACCAACTGAAGGAGAATTCCAAAGACACCAATGCAGGTTGTAAATTAAAAAAAAATATTAAAAAAAAATTAAAATACAATTTTTACTCCATGTAACCAATGAAAACTATAAACAATACGATCTCTAATATCACAGTCTTCTCAATATCTTCTTGTCTTCTTTCTACAGGACACTTCCAGAAGCTAGTAGGAAAACAACTGGTTAACGTCAATACATAACCTTCCCACCCGGTAAGTATTTACACCCACTTTAACTCTAAGCAATTAAAAATGGACCTTATTTGGGTAACATAAAACTCTGAGTACTAACTTTGGAAAAGGTAATGTTAGTTTAATACTTCACTACCATGCAGTTATATAGACATTAATCTCTAATTTTGCTGATCAGCAAAAATCTTCAATACCTTCAACAGTAAATTGAGTACTCCCATTTTATATTCCCAGATGGATAAGCAAATCTGGCTATCTTAATAGTTCTATATTTCAGCCAGGTCTTTATGAAGATAAGAAAAATAAATGAATAAATTAATGAGTTAATAAGTTAATAAAAAAAATAGATTGGTTAGTGAATTACTGAGTGTTTAGTAAAATAATATTGTTACTTTTAAAGATAAAAAAAAAAAAAC
This sequence comes from Hyperolius riggenbachi, assembly GCF_040937935.1. NCBI lineage: Eukaryota > Metazoa > Chordata > Amphibia > Anura > Hyperoliidae > Hyperolius > Hyperolius riggenbachi. Next base: position 160,138,069 of record NC_090655.1, on the reverse strand, counting down.
TGGAACCAACCAAAAATGGAACAAATGACTCCGTCACTGGTTTTAGAGGCCAAAACAAAAACAAAAAATTATCTAATATGTCCGTTCCAACAATATAACAAAAAACAAAAATTTTCTTCTTAGATTCAAAAATCTGTTGCTCCTGTACGCAATCACTTCTGTTCTTTTGCAGGATCAGCCTACTACCAGGAGACAGTCTATTAAAAGGTACTTATTCCAAATTATTCACTACTGCTGGTAAGTCAACATAGTAACTATTTCTCCTTTCTTTTTCAGAAATCCAGATGAGCGACTCTTTTCCGAGGTAAGTATTTCTCAAGTAGAACTTCGCACTGTCTTGTGCACAACACACACGAAAAATAAAAGTTGCTCTCTGCATTTATTTTTACAACAGTTAGTTGGCTATAAGGGAACATGGCAGGCCTATAACGGACAGGGCATTGGCTTATTTCATTAAGCAAATTCACTTTTTTCTCAGAATCACTATTTCATAGTCCCATACATAGGACATAGGTAATAGGCAGTTTTTTGGACTTTCATAAAAAAAACTGTTTTCCCATTTCCGCAACTGTTCAGGAAAACTTATGAAAATACAATAAAGATGATAATAAAAAAAATTAGGGATTGTCAGTCTCAATTCTCAGCCTCACCAACACTCTACTTCAGCAGTTAGGGACATCACCATAGCCAATTCACTGTAATCAACATGTTCAAACATCTTTCTTGTCACACGCTGATTTATCACAATATTAATCATATTTCATACGTGTCAGCTTTTTAGGCTTCTTTCCCAGCACCTCTGTATCGAGAATCACTGGCTATACATCTGACTGGCTCTTTTTCATCTGCCTGAAATCTTTCTCCTGGCTTCCTCACTCCTTGTCAGCTTTGATTGACTGATGGCTGCCTGTGGAGGATTGAAGAATCATCTCAGCGCATTACTTTTTCCCTCAAAATGTCAGCTGCTGCAGTTCCTGGCCTGCATCTCATCAGCTGGGCCTGCTCCGTCTTTCCTCTTCCCCTGTCCGCTCCAACTGTGCCACACCGTCCCCTCAGAGAGCCGTTAAGCTCCCCTAACAGCTCCCCTGCGTGCGTCTGGTTGCTTAGCAACCTTCCCTCCTCTCCTGCATCATGAACATGGCCGGCTCTACGCATGAGAGCCTTACCCGACACATCCTGGTTGTCTTGGCAACCGGGAGGAGTGCACGCGTCAATATGTACGCGTGCACTCGCTCCTTTCCTCCGCATAGCCATCAGCCCTGCCTACCACACACGGCAGCGGCCATCTAAACTTAGGGCAAAATGCCATTACTTCACAAACCTGTGTCAGTAACACCCCACTCAAAGCTGCTGACCAAGCAACAATAGCAAAATAAAAAAAAAAACAGATACCTCCCCTTTTTCTACCTGCTACAGATCTAATGCTGAATACACACGGTTCGTTCCCGTATCAAATGCGCCGCTCGATTCCCGACGAATCGATTATTCCCAAACATTTCCGAGGGCATTTCGATGATTTTTAAGTCGATTGCCATGTAAAGTATGGCAAATCGACCTAACGATCCATCGAGCCGCGAATCGGACATGTCAGAAATAAATGAATCGACAGGAATCGAGCGGCGCATCGACGGGAATCGAGTGCGGGAACGAACCGTGTGTATCCAGCATTAGACCTAGTTCTGTCAGTCTGCCTGCAGCTCCTGATCAGTCTCATTACCATTCAGTTGTGCCAGGATTTGCATATCTCCCTTCACTAAATGCTGCCAGGTAAAAAGTCTGCTTCCTGTTCACTTCATTGCTCTGCATAGCTACAGCTATGGCTGGTGCTACGAGCCACTGTTCCAGTAAATGATATTCCCTGGCTGCCTTGATCGGTGGTTGTCGTTGTCTAGTTATTATTGGAGTGGCGATTAGCGCGCTTCTTCTAGCATAGATCAGTATCATTTGTACTGCCGTGCTTTGTCTTGTCCTGTCTTGTATCTTGTGACTGCATTGTCTCCAACGGTGGCTGACAGTGGGTCCTCCAGTCTTGTTCCCTGTGGATCGCATTCACCCTAGCGGTAGCGGCAGTGGATCCTCCTTGCCTGAGTTCCTGGAGTGTAGACCATAGCTGGCTACTGGCTGCACTCATCTGTCTGTCTTGTCCTGTGTTTATGCCTGCTGTTGCCTGGTGTGAGGCAACCGATTAGCAAGCGTCTACGCAATCTGTTTGTCTGTGTTGATCGCTTGCTGTCGCAAGCGTTCATTCTGTCTGTCTCAGTCTAATTGTGTTCATTTGTATTACTTGTTGTTAGTTAGGGTGGCACGCTTGTCACTGGGTGCCTAACGCGTGGTGACCGTGTCTTAAACGCGTTCTCTGTTGCGAATGAGTGCAGAGTTCGCGTTTAGCTAGTGTTTGTTATTTTCCTTACGTTGTTTATTTTACTGTGTGTTCCTTTATTCCTTTATTGCTGTTTCACCCTGTTCTGTTTATCTGTCTGCTATCACGGTTCTTGCGATTAGCTCTCTCATTCTATCTGTCCTGCTCTTGAATGTCCGCCGTCGCTGGGTGGTGACTAGATTGGCGGACATTCACCCAGTCTGTCCTTGCTCTTTTCTGAGTTGTGCAGGTTACGCGCTGTGCTGTGTTGCACCCCGCAACCAGTGTCCATTGGGATTTGTGGGTCGCACAGAGGCACGGGGTAACGATCGGTGTCAGCACACAGAGAGAATCTGATTATTGGTGATCTGCAGTATCACCAAGAATACAGATATATACCTGATTATTGATGATCTGCAGAATCGCCAACAATACAGATATAGTACTAACCTCTGGACACCTGAATATATTGTGAGTATTTGGTACAACAGTAATGACTTTGAGTAAATCACCTGATGAGCAGGTGGTCCTTGGCAGTATGGGCAATACTGCTCTTTTGAGAAGCACGAGAACCTTCCAGCAGCCTGAGACCTTCCAAGGGGTGGAGTCTCAGGCTGTAGATAGGAAGGGCCAGTGAGTGAGTGACACCTGAAGGTGGATGTCACTAGCGGATCTGGAGACTATCTCCTAATGGGGAGAGATAGCTCTTGAGGTCGGGCAAGCCAGGTCGGCAACACACGGACAGAAAAAGTACAAATACAGAAAGCTGATTCGGGATCCAAGGCAGGTAGGGTTGGCAACGGATAATCAGATATGCGTGGTACCGAGCCAGAGAGCGGAGGGATAGTCAGGAAAGCAATAGGTCATAACAGATATCAAACAATGCATAGTCTTGGGTGTGAGGTCCATGGTCTCTACACCGTGGAACTAGTCTGATGTATAACAGAATGATAACACAAGTTCCCTAATCTTGGGTGTGAGGTCCGTGGTCTCTACACCCTGGAACTAGTCTGAAGTATAACAGAATAATAACACAAGTTCCCTAATCTTGGGTGTGAGGTCCGTGGTCTCTACACCCTGGAACTAGTCTGAAGAATAACAGAATGATAACACAAGTTCCCTAATCTTGGGTGTGAGGTCCGTGGTCTCTACACCCTGGAACTAGTCTGAAGAATAACAGAATGATAACACAAGTTCCCTAATCTTGGGTGTGAGGTCCGTGGTCTCTACACCCTGGAACTAGTCTGAAGAATAACAGAATGATAACACAAGTAATCTGGCTCAGTGTGAATTCCCAGGTCCTCCTGGTTCAAGCACACTGTTGGATCTGACTAAGGTCTGAGTGCTTCCACGTAGTGTTCGCAACGGCAGACAACTTGTGACTGGCCAGCAGTAACTATATATAGAGCAGCACTCTCTGGCGCCACCCCTAAGTGATAGACCAATAGTTACTTGCTCTGAGGTCAGCTGACCAGCCTGGTCAGCTGATCCTATCTTGTCCGTCATAAAAGTTCTGCCTCTCAGCGCACGCGCTCGCATATTCCTGAATCTGTGTGAACTAACAGACCCAGTCACACCAGACGCATGCTGCTGCGTGCAAACCGCCGCACTGGACGCGGAACCAGCCGCCTTGCTATCAGTACACGCGGCGGTTTTTCCACGTTCTCTCACAGTACCAGACGCACTCTCCTGCGTGCAAACCGCCGCACTGGACGCGGAATCAGCCGCCTTGCTATCAGCACACGCGGCGGCTTTTCCACGTTTCCTTACAGTACCCCTCCTGAGGAATGGACTCCGGACACTTCCCACCAGGCTTTCCAGGGTGCAAGTTATGGAATTCCTTCTTTAATTCCTCTGCGTGCATACGACAGTCTGGCACACAAGTTCTCTCCTCTATGCCATACCTCTTCCAGTGAACCAAATACTGCACAGAGTTCTGCACAAGCCGTGAGTCCAGAATCTTTTCAATTTCATACTCCGGTTGGTCATCAATCAACACAGGGGGGAGGGGGGAGCGGAAGGACACTTGAAATGATCTCACACCTCGTATGCTGGTAGGGAGATCAATGGCATAAGTGACATTATTGATTTTTCTGGTCACTGGAAAAGGACCCACAAATCTGGGACCTAACTTGGGTGACAGTTGCTTTAGAGCCAAATGTCATGTGGACACCCAGACCAAGTCTCCTGGAAGAAATTCACATTTTATGGAACGTCTCCTGTCAGCCTGTTTCTTCTGGTTCTGAAAAGCCCTCCCCAGATTTCTTTTAACCATTCCCCAAATCTGTTTTAAAGACCTCTGCCAATTCGCAGGGCCGGATTTCTGGGAAGGTCACAGAGGCCAAGGCCTAGGGTGATAAAAATCAGCAGGGCGCAGGACTTGGAGAGATAAGAGGTCACATACAAAGTAAATCACCTCTCCTGCTTTGCTCTGGTCTGCCTGAATTCCAGAGATCCCTGCATCTCTCTTACTTGTGCAAAGTGTGTGTTATGGCAGTCAGTATCTGCTGTTACCTGTATGATAAGAGGGGACAAACAATCTGCTGTGAGAACAAAAATATATGGGCTCAAGTAGCAGAACTCTTGAGTTCCGATTCGTTTTTTCTCATTCAGCATGCATTCACGGGCAGGAATTAGCAGCTCTCCCCCTCCCTGACTGATGTTAGTTTATTACTAGTAGGTCAGTGCTGTTAAAGACCTCAGACCTGTCAAATTTATGGATTTTTTTTCCTCCTAGAGAATGACAACAACATTCTTTGTCCTGCAGTTTAACTCTTTCCTGGCATTTTTTGCCAGCAAAGTACTGTGTTGACCATCAGTGAAAGCAGGATGTTTTGAAACAGAATGGCAACTGTTACATTTATTTATATTTACAAAACACTCAATGGATCTCCTGCTGACTGTATATATAGCTGTGTGCCTAACATCTTGTACACAGTAACAAAGTCTGAAAACGGCTCTCACTGTTTTTCTTTTGGTTAGCCAATAAAAAGTGTTATTCTGTTACAAAACTTCCTGCTGACTAATTTTAAGATCTGTCTTAAGTGCTAAATTGTCACTGTGTAAAGTACACCTGAGCTCTTGCTGGGTACACACAATGCAATTTTCTGACAGATTTACTGTCACATCGACTATTTCCAACATGTCCGATATGCTTTCCAATCAATTTTCTGAATGTTTTTTCATAGAAATGAACAGCAAATTGATTGAAAAATTGAAATTAGATCAGACATGATGGAAATAATCGACCTGACAGTAAATCTGTCAGAAAATTGCATCATGTGTACCTAGCATTACACTACATCTATGCCAGTGTGTGTAGTGTCAGAACCTTCTACTTACCTGGTCTCTGTTTTGGATGGGCTTCTCTCCATTGCACTGCTCTGTCCCGTTTGTGGCTCTGACTGCAGCTAGTCGCACAGAGGACAAAGAAGCAGCGCTGTCCACTGGGGCTCCTTGTGATTTTGCGCTCCTGTGTGCATGTGCACAGGAGCCGAGGGAGTGTTATGGGTATGTGTACTTGACAAGTGCTGCTGAGTGCTCATACATGAGCATCATTTCTGAAGTATGCAAGCCCAGAACACTATCGCCTGCTGTGCATGCATAGTTACATAGTTTCATAGTTACATAGTTATTTTGGTTGAAAAAAGACATACGTCCATCGAGTTCAACCAGTACAAAGTACAACTCCAGCCCGTCCCCCACATACCCCTGTTGATCCAGAGGAAGGCGAAAAAACCTCCACAAGGCATGGTCCAATTAGCCCCAAAAGGGAAAAATTTCCTTCCTGACTCCAGATGGCAATCAGATAAAATCCCTGGATCAACATCATTAGGCATAATCTAGTAATTGTAGCCATGGATGTCTTTCAACGCAAGGAAAGCATCTAAGCCCCCTTTAAATGCAGGTATAGAGTTTGCCATAACGACTTCCTGTGGCAATGCATTCCACATCTTAATCACTCTTACTGTAAAGAACCCTTTCCTAAATAAATGGCTAAAACGTTTTTCCTCCATGCACAGATCATGTCCTCTAGTCCTTTGAGAAGGCCTAGGGACAAAAAGCTCATCCGCCAAGCTATTATATTGCCCTCTGATGTATTTATACATGTTAATTAGATCCCCTCTAAGGCGTCTTTTCTCTAGACTAAATAAACCCAGTTTATCTAACCTTTCTTGGTAAGCGAGACCTTCCATCCCACGTATCAATTTTGTAGCTCGTCTCTGCACCTGCTCTAAAACTGCAATATCTTTTTTGTAATGTGGTGCCCAGAACTGAATTCCATATTCCAGATGTGGCCTTACTAGAGAGTTAAACAGGGGCAATATTATGCTAGCTCTCGAGTTTTTATTTCCCTTTTAATGCATCCCAAAATTTTGTTCGCTTTAGCTGCAGCGGCTTGGCATTGAGTACGATTATTTAACTTGTTGTCGATGAGTACTCCTAAGTCCTTCTCCAAGTTTGATGTCCCCAACTGTATCCCATTTATTTTGTATGGTGCTAGACCATTGGTACGACCAAAATGCATGACTTTACATTTGTCAACATTGAACTTCATCTGCCATGTATGTGCCCATATAGCCATCCTATCCAGATCCTGTTGCAATATGACACTATCTTCCTGAGAGTTGATGATTCTGCACAATTTTGTATCATCTGCAAAAATAGCAACATTGCTCACTACTGCATCTACTAGGTCATTAATAAATAAATTGAAGAGCACTGGACCCAGTACAGAACCCTGTGGGACCCCACTGCTAACAGTCTCCCATTTTGAGTACGATCCATTGACCACAACTCTTTGTTTTCTGTCCATTAGCCAGTTCCCTATCCATGCACACAAACTCTTCCCCAGTCCTTGCATCCTCAACTTTTGCACCAGACTTCTGTGGGGAACAGTGTCGAAGGCCTTTGCAAAGTCCAAGTATATCACATCTACAGCATTCCCAATATCCATATTACCAACACAAATTATCAAAGCGCTATAGCCAATTACACAATGTCCTCCAGGGTGCGCCACCACCAGGTTTAGGCAAACCTTTCACAGATCAATATAGTTTGTATTTAGCGCACACCCTTGAACAATAATCTTCAACACTTTCTTTATATCTCCGGAAAAATATTTGTCCATAGACTTGCATCAATACCAGCAGCACCTCCACCATAGACACCCACTCGTGATCAGACTCACCGGAGGTATTGGCCACTGCTAGACTGGCCAATCATGCACGATTCCAGGAAGCCTAGGCGCCTCAGGATCCTGGTGCAAATGCTGCTCTGTATCTTTATCCCTTTGCAAGACCTCAGAGAAAAAACCTCACATAGCGTGATACTGTCTCTTTAAAATCAGTTTTTTATTAAAAGTTACACTCACATGTCCAGGCTGATGTAATTCGCACAGAGTTTTTTTCACGGGCTCTCCCCCGTTGCCAGGCTGGGCATACTGTTTGGGCCTATTTCACACGACCTCCTGGTGACCTCCACTCTGACTCACAATCCGGTTTCCTTATCCTAGTGCGTCCACCTCCACCCAATCGATTTCGTTACTGCCTCGTAACTCATCAGGGGCACGGAGATTGGACGCTTACCAGGACGTATTTAATGGATACTGCGTCATGTTGGCCGCTCCCACCATCCCTCCCACAGCGCTCAGGCGCTCGTGTTGACTGGTCTACTGCCTGCCACGTGGGACCTCACTTCCAATTGGTCAAATGCGGCCTCATGCAAGCCCGCAACCTGCCTCCTCCATGACGCTATACGCGTCACTCCCAGCGGTGTCCGCCTACCTACATTTCCATTAGTACAGGCATCAGCACATGACGCATTACGCGTCATGTTCCCAACACCTCCACATGCCTGCACCTCATTGGTTCCCTCAGATTAAGTCCTGATTGGATAAAGCGCGAGTGCACATCGCGCTATGTTTATCATTCCCCGCTTACTATTACCATCCGCATCCCATCATAGCAGGGGGAGACTCCGTTTACAATTGTACATTTTATACACCCTGGTTCCTCATTATTGCACATATTCATAAATAAAACAATAAAATATTAATAAAATCATATGGATTTACATGAATCGATTAACATGTTATAAATCAATGGAGTTAGTAACCTCCTAGTACTATTTTATCTCACCATTAGTCCCAATAGCTCACATCTTTATTGTGTATTACAATCCAGTATAATCTTACACCATCATTTTATAATGCTAAACCCATTATTCATCTTCAATTATCAGCAATAAAACAGTTTAAATCCAGATCCACATTATGTCCTCCAGGTTGTAGGCTTCCCATACTGTAGATCCACCGGGTTTCTTTTCTAGAAATGTGCCTCACTTTATGGCACCCCCTCCAGCTATATACTACTTTTTCCAACCCACAAAATTTCAGGCCCTTTGGGTCACACCTGTGGTGAACCCTAAAATGCTCAGAAACGCGGTGTCCACCAAACCCTCTCTTTATGTTACAAATATGCTCCTGTACTCTTGTCTTCAGAGCTCTCGTGGTTCTCCCCACATATTGTTTCCCACAATTACACCATAGTAAATACACAACCCCTACAGTATTACAGATGATGTTCTGCCTTATTTTAAACTTAGCCTGATTGGTAAAGGACACCACCTCATCTGTTCTAACTCCGCTAGCTCCCTCACATGCCTTACAGCCCCTACAGGGAAAAAACCCCCTCTGACTCCAGAATGGGATGACCCCCTTGGCCGGTCCCTCCACCAAACTCGGTGCCAATATCTGTTTAAGGTTTGGCGCTCTTCTATAAATAAATTGTGGTTTCTCCGGTATGGCTCGCTTAAGTACCCTATCTTCCTTCAGTATATGCCAATGTTTTTTCATAATGGATTCCATCTGTCTATGCTGACAGGAATACTCAGTAACAAAAGGTACCTTATATTAATAAACACCCCCCCTTCTACCCCCTTTGATCAAATCATCCCTGTTTTTTCGCCCCACTTCAATAACCTCAGTGTACAACTGTTCCTCCCCATACCCCTTTTCCAAAAATCTATCCACCAGCTTTTGTGACTGTGCCATATAATCTTCAATCTTTGTGCAATTCCTTCTCACTCTTGTGAACTGTCCCCTAGGTACTGCTTTCAACCATTGTGAATGATGACAACTATCTATGGACAGGTAACCATTCCTGTCTGTGCTCTTGAAATACGTGTTGTTATATTTCCTTCGTGTTTCTCTATCTCTATATCCAAAAAATGAACCTTTTTTAGGTCACTTTCCACCTCTAATTTAATGTTCAATTCATTATTATTGATCCCCTCAATAAATTCATCCAATTGGGATGAACTACCCTCCCACACTATAAATAAATCGTCTATAAACCTGTGCCACATTGATATGTTCCCCCCTGTGCCCACTCTTCCAAAACTCGTGCTTCCCATTGCCCCATAAATATATTTGCCAATGAAGGTGCAAACCCCGCCCCCATGGCACATCCTTTAATTTGAATGTAATAGTTACCCCTATACCAAAAATAATTCCTACTCAAGGCAAACGTGAGCAATTCTATCAAAAATTCCACCTGCTGAGTATCCAGCTCACCATCTTCATCAAAGCTCGCTCTCACCGCTGCTAAATCAGGCTCGTGCGGTATATTGGTGTAAAGACTAGCCACATCAGCTGTGACCAAAACACCATTTTCACTTATACGTTTTCCCTCCAAGATGCCCAGCATATGTTTCGTGTCTTTTACTACACACGGTAACCTCTGTACCAACGGTTGCAAAAAATAATCTATATATTGTCCAAGTCTGTGGGTTATGGACCCTATACCACTAATAATAGGGCGGCCAGGGGGGGCAGTGGTGCTCTTATGTATTTTGGGTATCTGATATATGATTGGAATTCTTGGTGCTGACGGCAACAAGAACTCAAACTCTTTGTCATCTACTATCCCCTTATCCAATCCTCCCCTCAATATCTTCCTCAATTCTTCCTTGAATATTTTCGTAGGGTCTCCCCTCAATTTACAATATGTGGTGGTATCCCCCACCAATTTGTCTAGTTCTGTTCTATACTGTACCTTATTGAGCACCACTACCCCTCCTCCCTTATCAGCCGGTCGTATCACCAAACCCTTCTCTTCCAGGATACCCTTTGCTACTGCCAAAGTATTATCTCTTTTCTTCACCTCAATCTTTTGTAGATCCCTCTCCACTAGTCTCCTAAAGACTTCCACACAGTTACCATTTGTCCCATCATGAGGGTTAAAAATAGATTTATTACGCATCCCCGTATGCAGGAATTGGCCTACTGGGTTCACTCTTGTTACAGGGCCTTCTTTATTCAGAAAATATTTTTTGATATTCAAAGTCCTTGCATATTTCTGAATGTCTATATAAGTCTGAAACTTATTCAAAGGTTTCATAGGGGCATGTTTCAAACCCTTATCTAACAACTTCAACTCCCCCCTACTCAACTCCGTCCCACTAATATTAAAGATACCCTCCCCTATTGGTTTCTTCTTCTCTTGAACCCTGTACCCTGCTCGTACCCCCCTTCTGGTACTCTTTTTCTGTTGTCCCTTGGGGAAGTGAAGTCCTCGTAGTAGTCCTTCCTGTATCGGTTCTCCCCCGGTCTGTACTGGCGGTGGCCCCCCTCCAAAAAAGGCTGATAACGAGTTTCTTGCTCTATGGGGTCATACCTATTATAAGTTGGAACATTATATATAGGTCTTATTCCAGGTCTATCAATGGCCCTTCCCGGGTCCTCATATCTGCTATGGCTACAGTCTGCTGCTTGCTGGTCCCCACCCTCCCTAACACCTCTCCCATTTCTTGGTGAATAGCCATCCCCTACTGGATATCTCCTGGGTAAAGGTCTTAGGCTATACCTTCCTTGATTCTGCATTGGGTTATCCTGTACCCTCACTATGGTAGAATTGTCTGGTTTGTGGGCTATCTGTGTTTGAACTGTCTGAGCTTGGGCCTCAGCTTCCGTTCCTATACTTACCTCTTCTGTGGGTTTTCTCCCCTCCTTATTAGTAATTGTCTGCCACTTATAGGCTGATTGCTTTTTATGTGTTTCCCAATCTCTGTTAAACTGTTTTTGTTTGTCCTGTATTGTCATTTTTTGATGATGCATTAGGGAATTACATGTCCTCTGTGATAATTTGGCATACTGTTCATCTTCCTTAAAAGGTTCCAGCTCGCTTTTAATCTTCTCTACCTCCTCCCCTAATCTTTCTAACCTTGCTGTTTTCCTTTTAATCATAAGTTTCAGTATACCATCACCACATTTTTCCAAATATTCGCCCCATTCTTTATTATTACTCTCACTATCCTCCCTATCCTCCCCATCCCATCCTCCCCATCCTCCGGGACCACATCCCATCTGTATCTCGTTGGTGTGATTCCTTTAGATATATATTTATTATAGGTGGCAATGTCCCACCAAGTATTTTGTTCCTTTATGAGGATCTGCTCCAATTTCCTAAATGAAGTTTCTAGATTTGGATTACTAACATCGGTGGTACCCTCTTTCACCCTAAACACCTCATCCAGGTCCACTGGAAACCCGGTGGATCTACAGTATGGGAAGCCTACAACCTGGAGGACATAATGTGGATCTGGATTTAAACTGTTTTATTGCTGATAATTGAAGATGAATAATGGGTTTAGCATTATTAAATGATGGTGTAAGATTATACTGGATTGTAATACACAATAAAGATGTGAGCTATTGGGACTAATGGTGAGATAAAATAGTACTAGGAGGTTACTAACTCCATTGATTTATAACATGTTAATCGATTCATGTAAATCCATTTGATTTTATTAATATTTTATTGTTTTATTTATGAATATGTGCAATAATGAGGAACCAGGGTGTATAAAATGTACAATTGTAAACGGAGTCTCCCCCTGCTATGATGGGATGCGGATGGTAATAGTAAGCGGGGAATGATAAACATAGCGCGATGTGCACTCGCGCTTTATCCAATCAGGACTTAATCTGAGGGAACCAATGAGGTGCAGGCATGCGGAGGTGTTGGGAACATGACGCGTAATGCGTCATGTGCTGATGCCTGTACTAATGGAAATGTAGGTAGGCGGACACCGCTGGGAGTGACGCGTATAGCGTCATGGAGGAGGCAGGTTGCGGGCTTGCATGAGGCCGCATTTGACCAATTGGAAGTGAGGTCCCACGTGGCAGGCAGTAGACCAGTCAACACGAGCGCCTGAGCGCTGTGGGAGGGATGGTGGGAGCGGCCAACATGGCGCAGTATCCATTAAATACGTCCTGGTAAGCGTCCAATCTCCGTGCCCCTGATGAGTTACGAGGCAGTAACGAAATCGATTGGGCGGAGGTGGACGCACTAGGATAAGGAAACCGGATTGTGAGTCAGAGTGGAGGTCACCAGGAGGTCGTGTGAAATAGGCCCAAACAGTATGCCCAGCCTGGCAACGGGGGAGAGCCCGTGAAAAAAACTCTGTGCGAATTACATCAGCCTGGACATGTGAGTGTAACTTTTAATAAAAAACTGATTTTAAAGAGACAGTATCACGCTATGTGAGGTTTTTTCTCTGAGGTCTTGCAAAGGGATAAAGATACAGAGCAGCATTTGCACCAGGATCCTGAGGCGCCTAGGCTTCCTGGAATCGTGCATGATTGGCCAGTCTAGCAGTGGCCAATACGTCCGGTGAGTCTGATCACGAGTGGGTGTCTATGGTGGAGGTGCTGCTGGTATTGATGCAAGTCTATGGACAAAATTTTTTCCGGAGATATAAAGAAAGTGTTGAAGATTATTGTTCAAGGGTGTGCGCTAAATACAAACTATATTGATCTGTGAAAGGTTTGCCTAAACCTGGTGGTGGCGCACCCTGGAGGACATTGTGTAATTGGCTATAGCGCTTTGATAATTTGTGTTGGTTTTTGGTTTAGGTGTTTTGAGAAGCCGCATAGCTTTGCGTGATACTGGGTGGATTAAGCAAAAGAGATATATTTTATAATATGTTTTATGATATGTTTTAAGATCTAACAAACAAAGGAAGTTCACATCAGAAGCCGCATAGCTTTGCGTGATACTGAGTTGTGGATTAAGCAAAAGAGATATATTTTATAATATGTTTTATGATATGTTTTAAGATCTAACAAACAAAGGAAGTTCACATCAGGTTATAATTGTGTAAAGAAACCGAGGTATAATCAACTTAGTCCTGGAATATCTGTATATAGGGAGGAAGTATGGATGTTTTTGAATATCGGTCATTGACATGGCTTACACATTAGGGGAGGATTTTGATGGTGAAATTGCTGCTAGCTTCACTCATGGGGCTGTGGAAACAGACAGTGACCTCTCTGAATTGAAGGAATTGTTTTTTTCACACAAAAGTTTGTTGATAAAACAGCTAAAAAGAAAATGGAATGCCTCCCTTCTAGAATCTTATGTTAAGGCAGGGGTGATTCCTAACGGAATATTGGAACGTATTATCCCTGCCGGTAACCTCCTAACTCCAAGGTTTGTAGAAAAATGGAAAGATAAAGCTCTTGAACGGGGTCTGGAGATCTTAAAAATGATGGCAGATGAGGAACGTGAACAGCTGAAAGAAATTACTGAGGAAATATCAGAAAGTGTAGTTGAATTGAATGCACTAAGTACCCATATGGAGTTCAATTCCTTTAATGAAAATTTGAAAAGGCAGATTGAAAAAATACAGGCCAGTATTAAAAAACAAAAGCAACAAAAATTTCAAAAGGATTTAGCAGGTTGGGACTCTGATGAGGCCCTTAACCCAATCAATAGGATTGAACGGAAAAAGGTTAGAAGAAAGGGTAGAAGAGGTTCCTCTGGGCTTGAAAGCTTGGAGCCATCAAGTATTGATACAGATGGCTCCCTAGGCAGTAGAAAGTCAGTAACTTTTTTAGAAGAGAGCAATACCCCCAGAAGAGGGAGAGGGAGGAACAGAAGAGGAAGAGGAAGAGGACGAGGCAAAGGAGGGAGAGGAGGACGAGGAGAGTGGAAAAATGTAGGGGGGAGGGGGACAGAGCAGGAGGACAAAGACGAACCGATGGACGAGGAGGTATCAGCCAGAGTGACCAGGAGTGGCAATCAGAGAAAGTAAAACCTGGAGATGGGGAGACTGGCAGGAATATAATAAATCTTTCAGTCTTCCAGTTGCAGGATAGGCATGTTTCATTACTCAGACGTGGACTGTCTTTTTCCCCAACCACCTCTGGTGACATCTTTGAAATCTATAAGGATATATATTTGTTCTTGAGGAAAGTATTGTTGAAATTATCTTATGGACAATCTCCTCAACAACCTACTGAACAACTGCAGGGCTATACTCCTCTCACATTAAGTGAGAGAGAAACTTTAGCAGCTTTAGAATCCTTAATGCAAGAACAAGTATTGGTGGATCATTCCATGACTATGGAATATTATGATGATATCCCTGTGGAAGAATATCTGTCTCCTCCCCAGACTAGTCAGCAAGATAACCCTCTGCTCATACCCCCACCCCCACAAAACACCAATCTTCGTCTCAAATCCATCTATATGCCACCAATAACACAAAATCGAAATATTAAGGTGTTTTTGGACACAGTGGAACAGGAATTATGGAAATTGAAGCTTTCTCCTCTCCATGGGGACAGGAATTTGTCTTCCCAAGAAATGATTGCCTTAAAAGAGTTGCAACAGGCCCCTAAATTGATTATAAAACCTAGTGACAAAGGGGGCAATGTTGTCCTCATGGATGAGGAGAAATACATTCAGGAAATTAAGCGTCAATTGGGTGATACTAATACTTATCGTAAACTCAGAGATAATCCCTTTCCATTTGTTAAGGATAGGGTAAATGGCCTACTGGATGACGGACTAGCTGAGGGTATTTTGACCAAACAAGAATGGGAATACTTGATGGTAACTACATATAATATTCCAACTATATATGTACTTCCCAAAATACATAAATCAATGGTGGACCCACCAGGGCGACCCATCGTTTCGGCGGTAGACAGTCCAACTCAAAGATTGGGTCAATTTATTGACAAAAAGATCAGTCCATTGGTTCGAATGCTGCCATCTTATGTGCAGGACACGCGGGATGTTTTGGGGGTCCTGGACGGTTTTGTGCTGCCCCCGGGGTCCCTCCTTGTGGGGATCGATGTTGAATCCTTGTACACTTCGATCCCGCATGAGGAGGGGCTCCGGGCAATGTCCCTCTTCCTCCGTGAGCGGTATCCCTCTGCAGTGGCCCATAATGCCTTTATTGTTGAATCCATGGAACTGATCCTGACCCGGAATTGTTTTACTTTTGAGGGGCAGTACTACCAACAACTGAGGGGCACGTCCATGGGGGCGTCGTGTGCTCCAGCCTATGCATGTCTCCATTTGGGACTCTGGGAAAGGGAGGAGGTATTTCCGAGTCCCCAATATGGTGCACACGTCGCCCTCTGGATTAGATATTTGGATGATGTTCTGGTGGCATGGACTGGTACAGCTGTGGAACTTGGTGAATTCGTGGTCAAGCTAAATCAAAACAATAGAAATATTAGATTGACATACACATTTGGTATGGAAATCTCCTTCTTAGACCTTATGTTAAAGGTGGAGGGGGAGACAGTTGTGACCACATCTTTTCGTAAGCCCACGGCAGGAAATACACTTCTGCATGCCGCCAGCCATCATCCAGTGCCCCTCAAGAGAGGTATCCCCTATGGTCAATTCCTCCGGTTACGCAGGAATTGTGGCCGAGACGAGGATTTTAAAAAGGAATCCCGACTCATGTACCAGCGATTCCGGGATAGGGGTTACTCCCATTCAGTTCTTCGTAGGGCACTTAAGAGGGCCTGGGGTAAGGACCGGCAAGAGTTGCTGGCCCCCAGGGGGGTGCCGCGGAGTGCGGAGGGAGGGGGACATACGCGGCTCATAACCGGGTTCGGTGCCCACTGGGAAGGGTTGAATGAATTACTTACGAAATTCTGGCCCATTTTGATTGCTGATCAGGAGGTTGCCAAAGTTGTGGGGCCACGCCCCCTTATTACTGCCAGAAGGGCACCTAATTGAAGAGATTATTTAGTACATAGTGAGATACAGAGAAATCCCTCGACTTGGCTAGATCGTAGAAGACCAGTTGGAATGTATAAATGTTCAAAATGCAAATTATGTCCTTATGTTGAACGCACCGATATCTTTCATAGCAGTGATGGAAAAAATGAGTTTACAATCAGGTCATTTATTAATTGTGACACCACTAAAGTAATATATTCAATTCAATGCCCATGTAAACTTATATACGTGGGCAAGACAAAAAGAAGCTTAAAGGAGCGGATATTAGAACATTTTGGAAAAATTACAGGAGGAAAAGCCACAGGGATAATATATGATCATTATAGGGAGTACCATGATAATTCCTTAAGGGGAACAGTGGTGAAGGGATTATATAAATTAAAAATATCTGGGAGGAGGGGGGACTTTGATGAGGTTCTCTATTGCAAGGAAGCAATGTGGATCTTTAAATTAGGTACAGTGACCCCCCTAGGTCTAAATGCGGAATTAGATTTATCCCCGTTCCTGAGACATAATAGATATAGATAGTTTTGGAATAAATCTTAGGTAAATTTGCTGTAAAGTGCATATTGAGGGGTAATGCATGCAGTGTGTATGGTGCCGCAGTGATTGTTGTACTATGCCACTAATAGATACGGAATTCCGCCTTGCCCTACTGTCCCCTTCGGAAATATATTTAATATGCACGCATTAGCGTTGGTAAAAATCTTTATGTACATGGACTTGCCCTGAATGATCAAAAAATATATATATCTACCTTTACAATGGTAATGATACCCTGAGGAAACTCTCGCTGGAAGCTATGTCCATTATAACAATAGGAACTGCTTTATTTGTATTTGTGACCCAGTGCAGCCTCCGTATGAACTAACGGGCAAAGTTTACTAGTCGCTATGGTTACACAATAGGAGGAGTTACGGGACTGTTTTTAAGCGAATGCAAAGGCTGTATAGGCCACACCCTGATGAAACGCCCAATGTGGGCGTGAAACGCGTCGGTGGGCGGAGCCTTGTCTGGCGGAGTGGTTGCATACCAGTGACATCACTTCTGGCGGCCGCCTCCATCCTGTATCCAGTACCAGCGTGGCTGGCGTGGTCCGCGTGTTGTTTATACACGCAATGGAGTCATCTATTCCGGTGATCTGTGCGGATACTGGAGCTACCATGTACATGGCCTCAATACACTGAACGGAACAAGCGGTACTGAATATACGGAAAAGGAACCAGTGCACGGGTGAGACCCATCCATACTTTCTAAAGGCATTACACCCAAGGTTGTGAGGTGATAAGATATCCGGAGATTTGATTCCTTATAGCGGAACTTATCAATTGAGAATTGGACATCATATTCTCCACCAGTGGGGGCCCCCGTTATACATTGGGACATGGTGGCAGGTTGGAAGGTGAATGTGTGCGCGGGCGATTGTGAGGTGAACATTAGCCTTCAGGCTTAAACTCATGATTGTTGATCTGTATTTAAGGCACAGGTTGTGGACCACTCATGCATGATATAGGCTCCGTATGTTTTTGTTTTTAAATATGGGGAGGGTTTTGAGACTATTCGAGGGACTATTTAAGGGATTGTGCTTTGTATTGTAGTGTATCTTATTGTAATAAACTCATTTTTGCATATTGGTATAATTATGGTGGCCTCATGACCTTTCTTTGCTAAAAAGCTATATATCCATTAATCTTTGGGTTGGCCCCACCCTATATCATACGGGGACATTAACCAATATACAAGGCACCATTACCGCTCTATTTAATTAATTACATAAATCAGTGGACCTGGATGAGGTGTTTAGGGTGAAAGAGGGTACCACCGATGTTAGTAATCCAAATCTAGAAACTTCATTTAGGAAATGGGAGCAGATCCTCATAAAGGAACAAAATACTTGGTGGGACATTGCCACCTATAATAAATATATATCTAAAGGAATCACACCAACGAGATACAGATGGGATGTGGTCCCGGATGATGGGGAGGATAGTGAGAGTAATAATAAAGAATGGGGCGAATATTTGGAAAAATGTGGTGATGGTATACTGAAACTTATGATTAAAAGGAAAACAGAAAGGTTAGAAAGATTAGGGGAGGAGGTAGAGAAGATTAAAAGCGAGCTGGAACCTTTTAAGGAAGATGAACAGTATGCCAAATTATCACAGAGGACGTGTAATTCCCTAATGCATCATCAAAAAATGACAATACAGGACAAACAAAAACAGTTTAACAGAGATTGGGAAACACATAAAAAGCAATCAGCCTATAAGTGGCAGACAATTACTAATAAGGAGGGGAGAAAACCCACAGAAGAGGTAAGTATAGGAACGGAAGCTGAGGCCCAAGCTCAGACAGTTCAAACACAGATAGCCCACAAACCAGACAATTCTACCATAGTGAGGGTACAGGATAACCCAATGCAGAATCAAGGAAGGTATAACCTAAGACCTTTACCCAGGAGATATCCAGTAGGGGATGGCTATTCACCAAGAAATGGGAGAGGTGTTAGGGAGGGTGGGGACCAGCAAGCAGCAGACTGTAGCCATAGCAGATATGAGGACCCGGGAAGGGCCATTGATAGACCTGGAATAAGACCTATATATAATGTTCCAACTTATAATAGGTATGACCCCATAGAGCAAGAAACTCGTTATCAGCCTTTTTTGGAGGGGGGCCACCGCCAGTACAGACCGGGGGAGAACCGATACAGGAAGGACTACTACGAGGACTTCACTTCCCCAAGGGACAACAGAAAAAGAGTACCAGAAGGGGGGTACGAGCAGGGTACAGGGTTCAAGAGAAGAAGAAACCAATAGGGGAGGGTATCTTTAATATTAGTGGGACGGAGTTGAGTAGGGGGGAGTTGAAGTTGTTAGATAAGGGTTTGAAACATGCCCCTATGAAACCTTTGAATAAGTTTCAGACTTATATAGACATTCAGAAATATGCAAGGACTTTGAATATCAAAAAATATTTTCTGAATAAAGAAGGCCCTGTAACAAGAGTGAACCCAGTAGGCCAATTCCTGCATACGGGGATGCGTAATAAATCTATTTTTAACCCTCATGATGGGACAAATGGTAACTGTGTGGAAGTCTTTAGGAGACTAGTGGAGAGGGATCTACAAAAGATTGAGGTGAAGAAAAGAGATAATACTTTGGCAGTAGCAAAGGGTATCCTGGAAGAGAAGGGTTTGGTGATACGACCGGCTGATAAGGGAGGAGGGGTAGTGGTGCTCAATAAGGTACAGTATAGAACAGAACTAGACAAATTGGTGGGGGATACCACCACATATTGTAAATTGAGGGGAGACCCTACGAAAATATTCAAGGAAGAATTGAGGAAGATATTGAGGGGAGGATTGGATAAGGGGATAGTAGATGACAAAGAGTTTGAGTTCTTGTTGCCGTCAGCACCAAGAATTCCAATCATATATCAGATACCCAAAATACATAAGAGCACCACTGCCCCCCCTGGCCGCCCTATTATTAGTGGTATAGGGTCCATAACCCACAGACTTGGACAATATATAGATTATTTTTTGCAACCGTTGGTACAGAGGTTACCGTGTGTAGTAAAAGACACGAAACATATGCTGGGCATCTTGGAGGGAAAACGTATAAGTGAAAATGGTGTTTTGGTCACAGCTGATGTGGCTAGTCTTTACACCAATATACCGCACGAGCCTGCTTTAGCAGCGGTGAGAGCGAGCGTTGATGAAGATGGTGAGCTGGATACTCAGCAGGTGGAATTTTTGATAGAATTGCTCACGTTTGCCTTGAGTAGGAATTATTTTTGGTATAGGGGTAACTATACATTCAAATTAAAGGATGTGCCATGGGGGCGGGGTTTGCACCTTCATTGGCAAATATATTTATGGGGCAATGGGAAGCACGAGTTTTGGAAGAGTGGGCACAGGGGGGGAACATATCAATGTGGCACAGGTTTATAGACGATTTATTTATAGTGTGGGAGGGTAGTTCATCCCAATTGGATGAATTTATTGAGGGGATCAATAATAATGAATTGAACATTAAATTAGAGGTGGAAAGTGACCTAAAAAAGGTTCATTTTTTGGATATAGAGATAGAGAAACACGAAGGAAATATAACAACACGCACGTATTTCAAGAGCACAGACAGGAATGGTTACCTGTCCATAGATAGTTGTCATCATTCACAATGGTTGAAAGCAGTACCTAGGGGACAGTTCACAAGAGTGAGAAGGAATTGCACAAAGATTGAAGATTATATGGCACAGTCACAAAAGCTGGTGGATAGATTTTTGGAAAAGGGGTATGGGGAGGAACAGTTGTACACTGAGGTTATTAAAGTGGGGCGAAAAAACAGGGATGATTTGATCAAAGGGGGTAGAAGGGGGGGTGTTTATGAATATAAGGTACCTTTTGTTACTGAGTATTCCTGTCAGCATAGACAGATGGAATCCATTATGAAAAAACATTGGCATATACTGAAGGAAGATAGGGTACTTAAGCGAGCCATACCGGAGAAACCACAATTTATTTATAGAAGAGCGCCAAACCTTAAACAGATATTGGCACCGAGTTTGGTGGAGGGACCGGCCAAGGGGGTCATCCCATTCTGGAGTCAGAGGGGGTTTTTTCCCTGTAGGGGCTGTAAGGCATGTGAGGGAGCTAGCGGAGTTAGAACAGATGAGGTGGTGTCCTTTACCAATCAGGCTAAGTTTAAAATAAGGCAGAACATCACCTGTAATACTGTAGGGGTTGTGTATTTACTATGGTGTAATTGTGGGAAACAATATGTGGGGAGAACCACGAGAGCCCTGAAGACAAGAGTACAGGAGCATATTTGTAACATAAAGAGAGGGTTTGGTGGACACAGCGTTTCTGAGCATTTTAGGGTTCACCACAGGTGTGACCCAAAGGGCCTGAAATTTTGTGGGTTGGAAAAAGTAGTATATAGCTGGAGGGAGTGCCATAAAGTGAGGCACATTTCTAGAAAAGAAACCCGGTGGATCTACAGTATGGGAAGCCTACAACCTGGAGGACATAATGTGGATCTGGATTTAAACTGTTTTATTGCTGATAATTGAAGATGAATAATGGGTTTAGCATTATAAAATGATGGTGTAAGATTATACTGGATTGTAATACACAATAAAGATGTGAGCTATTGGGACTAATGGTGAGATAAAATAGTACTAGGAGGTTACTAACTCCATTGATTTATAACATGTTAATCGATTCATGTAAATCCATATGATTTTATTAATATTTTATTGTTTTATTTATGAATATGTGCAATAATGAGGAACCAGGGTGTATAAAATGTACAATTGTAAACGGAGTCTCCCCCTGCTATGATGGGATGCGGATGGTAATAGTAAGCGGGGAATGATAAACATAGCGCGATGTGCACTCGCGCTTTATCCAATCAGGACTTAATCTGAGGGAACCAATGAGGTGCAGGCATGCGGAGGTGTTACATAGTTACATAGTTATTTTGGTTGAAAAAAGACATACGTCCATCGAGTTCAACCAGTACAAAGTACAACACCAGCCTGCTCCCTCACATATCCCTGTTGATCCAGAGGAAGGCGAAAAAACCCTTACAAGGCATGGTCCAATTAGCCCCTAAAGGGAAAAATTCCTTCCCGACTCCAGATGGCAATCAGATAAAATCCCTGGATCAACATCATTAGGCATTACCTAGTAATTGTAGCCATGGATGTCTTTCAACGCAAGGAAAGCATCTAAACCCCCTTTAAATGCAGGTATAGAGTTTGCCATAACGACTTCCTGTGGCAATGCATTCCACATCTTAATCACTCTTACTGTAAAGAACCCTTTCCTAAATAAATGGCTAAAACGTTTTTCCTCCATGCGCAGATCATGTCCTCTAGTCCTTTGAGAAGGCCTAGGGACAAAAAGCTCATCCGCCAAGGTATTATATTGCCCTCTGATGTATTTATACATGTTAATTAGATCCCCTCTAAGGCGTCATGTGCTGATGCCTGTACTAATGGAAATGTAGGTAGGCGGACACCGCTGGGAGTGACGCGTATAGCGTCATGGAGGAGGCAGGTTGCGGGCTTGCATGAGGCCGCATTTGACCAATTGGAAGTGAGGTCCCACGTGGCAGGCAGTAGACCATTCAACACGAGCGCCTGAGCGCTGTGGGAGGGATGGTGGGAGCGGCCAACATGGCGCAGTATCCATTAAATACGTCCTGGTAAGCGTCCAATCTCCGTGCCCCTGATGAGTTACGAGGCAGTAACAAAATCGATATGTGAGGTTTTTTCTCTGAGGTCTTGCAAAGGGATAAAGATACAGAGCAGCATTTGCACCAGGATCCTGAGGCGCCTAGGCTTCCTGGAATCGTGCATGATTGGCCAGTCTAGCAGTGGCCAATACGTCCGGTGAGTCTGATCACGAGTGGGTGTCTATGGTGGAGGTGCTGCCGGTATTGATGCAAGTCTATGGACAAAATTTTTTCCGGAGATATAAAGAAAGTGTTGAAGATTATTGTTCAAGGGTGTGCGCTAAATACAAACTATATTTATCAATATCCATATTAGCATTCACTACCTCATAAAAGCTGAGCATGTTAGTCAAACAGGACCTATCTTTAGTAAACCCATGTTGATGCTGAGAAATAAGATTATTTTCTACTATGAAGTCATGTATAGTATCTCTTAGTAACCCCTCAAATAGTTTGCATACAACTGATGTTAAGCTTACAGGTCTATAATTTCCTGGATCAGATTTTTTGCCCTTCCTAAATAATGGGAAAACGTGGGCTGTACGCCAATCCACTGGGACTCTGCCAGTTGCAAGAGAGTCACAAAAGATAAGATAAAGGGGCTTAGCTATAACTGAACTTAATTCCCTTAGGACCCGAGGATGCATGCCATCCGGGCCAGGTGCCTTGTATATTTTTAATTTATTCCGTCTTGCCTTTACTTCTTCCTGCGTTAAGCATTTAATATTACAGTTAGAAGATTGAGACTCTTCTGCCTCTGTAATTTGCAACAGTGCTGTTTCTTTTGTGAAGACAGAAGCAAAGAAAGCATTTAATAACTCTGCCTTACCTTGCTCATCCACCATTGAGTTCCCACCCTCATCCTTTAGGAGTCCTATACAGTCAACCTTTCTTTTTTTAGAGTTGATGTACCGTATTTTCCGGACTATAAGACGCACTTTTTCTCCCCCAAAAGTTGGAAGAAAAAGTCCCTGCATCCCTGCATCTTATAGTCCGAATACAGGGAAAAGGATATGTAGGTATATATGTATATATATATATATATATATATATATATATATATATATGTATGTATATATATTAGTATATAGATCAATTTCATATACAAGCATACATGTATCTAAGTCTGTGCCTCATGTATCTATTCAGTGTGATATTAATGTGTCTATAGAACAATCAGCCACCCACACACATCTGTGCAGGAAGAGCTGGCTGGCTGCATGAGGTAGAGAATAGCCAAATTCTTCTCTCTGGGCAAAACCCATAAAATGCCCCAAATGGGGACATCTGCAAGGTCATAAATAACATGTTTTCCCCGTGATCATTGAACTGTGTTAATTCTCGTAAATCACATGACTTTCTGTAATTATGGTGACATATGATGATATACTGCGCATGAGCAAAATCCTGTATTGAGTAGGATATAAGGAAAGCAATTGTAATAAACAACCAGCATAATTTGTGCTCACAGCTCCTGTGTGTGTGTGTTCTGTTAACCTCTTTATGTCCTGGCGCCAGGAAATGAAGTAATCTAAAGCATCTGATATCTGACATGAACTTAAATAGATACGACTCCTTTCAGGACCTATCTTTAGTAAACCCATGTTGATGCTGAGAAATAAGATTATTTTCTACTATGAAGTCATGTATAGTATCTCTTAGTAACCCCTCAAATAGTTTGCATACAACTGATGTTAAGCTTACAGGTCTATAATTTCCTGGATCAGATTTTTTGCCCTTCCTAAATAATGGGAAAACGTGGGCTGTACGCCAATCCACTGGGACTCTGCCAGTTGCAAGAGAGTCACAAAAGATAAGATAAAGGGGCTTAGCTATAACTGAACTTAATTCCCTTAGGACCCGAGGATGCATGCCATCCGGGCCAGGTGCCTTGTATATTTTTAATTTATTTCGTCTTGCCTTTACTTCTTCCTGCGTTAAGCATTTAATATTATAGTTAGAAGATTGAGACTCTTCTGCCTCTGTAATTTGCAACAGTGCTGTTTCTTTTGTGAAGACAGAAGCAAAGAAAGCATTTAATAACTCTGCCTTACCTTGCTCATCCACCATTGAGTTCCCACCCTCATCCTTTAGGAGTCCTATACAGTCAACCTTTCTTTTTTTAGAGTTGATGTACCGTATTTTCCGGACTATAAGACGCACTTTTTCTCCCCCAAAAGTTGGAAGAAAAAGTCTCTGCATCTTATAGTCCGAATACAGGGAATCCCCGACCTACAGATCAACCGCCGAGAGGAACCGCTGACCCGCCGCAACCTCTGGGATTCCCTGTGTTCACTGTGTCCTGCCGTCAGCCTGTAGGAAGGAATCAGCGGCAGCCGCTATCACTCACCTAATCCAAAGAGTGCCTGCGGCGATCAGCTGCTGTTCCCTCCTTGCCGCTGGTCTTCTCCGGGTCCCTGATGTCCTCCTCGCCCCCGCTCTGCAATAAGAAATCATCGGCGGTAGCCGCAGGCATCACTCACCTCATCCGACGGCGATCGGCTGATGTTCCCTCCTTGCCGCTGGTCTTCTCCGGGTCTCTGATGTCCTCTTAGCCCCCGCACTGAAAAAAGAAATCAGCGGTGGTAGCCGCAGGCATCACTCATTTCATCCAGCGGCGATCGGCTGCTTCTGCCTCTTTCACTCCTTCTCCTTAGCGACAGCACTTCCTGGTCAAACGCGACCAGCCGCTAAGGAGAAGGAGTGAAAGAGGCAGAAGCTCCGATCGCCGCTGGATGAAATGAGTGATGCCTGCGGCTACCGCCGCTGATTTCTTTTTGCAGTGCGGGGGCGAGGAGGACATCGGGGACCCGGAGAAGACCAGCGGCAAGGAGGGAACATCCGCCGATCGCCGCCGGATGAGGTGAGTGATGCCTGCGGCTACCGCCGCTGATTTCTTTTTGCAGAGCGGGGGCGAGGAGGACATCAGGGACCCGGAGAAGACCAGCGGCAAGGAGGGAACAGCAGCTGATCGCCGCAGGCACTCTTTGGATTAGGTGAGTGATAGCGGCTGCCGCTGATTCCTTCCTACAGGCTGATGGCAGGACACGGGCATGGGAGCAAAACACAAAGAGGGGCCACCTGGAGCCAGACAAAGAAGGGGACAGGAGGGAGACACAGGTGGGCAGGGGGCAAACAAAGGTAGACAGGTGGCAGGCTCAGGTGGACAGGGGGAAAACACGGACAAGTGGCAGGCTCAGGTGGACAGGGGGCAGGCACAGGGTGACAGGGAGCAAACACAGATGGACAGGAGGCAGGCACAGGGGGCAAACACAGATGGACAGGAGGCAGGCACAGGGGGCAAACACAGATGGACAGGAGAAAGGCACAGGGGGCAAACACAGATGGACAGGAGGCAGGCACAGGGGGCAAACAGATGGACAGGAGGCAGGCATAGGAGGTAGACAGATGTCAGCCAGAGGGGGACAGGAGGCAGACTTAGAGAGGGACAGTTGACAGACACAGGGGGGCAGGAGGTAGACAGGTGACAGACACAGGGGGACAGCAACCAGACACAGAGAAGGAAAGGTGACAAACTCAGGGTAACTGGAGGCAGACACAAAGGGGGAGAGGAGAGGACACAGAGGACAGGAGGAGAACACAAAGAGGGACAAGAGGAGGACACCATGGGGGTTACAGGAGGAGATTGGGGGAGAACATCTATAAGACACCCCTGCACCATAGGCGCACCAAGTTTAGTATATATTTTTTTTCCTGGGTTTTTGCCCTCTAAACCTAGGTGCGTCTTATAGTCCGGAGCGTCTTATAGTCCGAAAAATACGGTACTTGTAAAACTTTTTTGGGTTAGATTTGATATCCTTAGCGATTTGATTTTCAGCTTCAATCTTTGCCAGCCTAATTTCTTTTTTACAATTTTTATTGCACTCCTTATAATTGCTTAGTGCAGCCTCGGTCCCCTCCTGTTTTAGGACCTTATAGGCATTCCTTTTCCTCTTCATTTTATCCCTAACCTTTCTATTCATCCATAGAGGCCTTTTTTTATTCCTAGACATTTTGTTTCCATATGGGATATACATACTACAATATTGATTGAGAATAAGTTTAAATGCTTGCCATTTCCCTTCAGTGTCCTCCCCTTGTAGTACATTATCCCAGTTCACCAAACTTAGTGCCTGCCTAATTTGATTGAACTTTGCTTTTCTAAAATTCATAGTTTTAGTGGTCCCGCTGCCCCGTGGCCTATCAGTCACCAGATCAAACGTTATCATGTTGTGATCACTATTTCCCAAATGTTCTTGAACCTGCATATTTGATACATTATCTGGTCTATTAGAAATGATCAGATCCAGTAACACATTCCCCCTAGTTGGTTCCGTTACCATTTGAGTCAAGTAATTGTCCTGTAGTGCTGCCAGAAATCTGCTGCTTTTACCAGAATACCCCAGTCAATGTCTGGAAAGTTGAAGTCGCCCATAATTATGACCTCATTTTTACTTGCAGCTTTTTCAATCTGCTGTAGTAATCGCAGTTCTGCAGCTTCATTAATATGAGGTGGTCTGTAGCATACCCCAATAAGCAATTGGCAACTTTTATTTCCACCATGAATATTTACCCAAACGGACTCCACATCTTCGCAATCTTCTTCCATCTCATCGCTGAGGACAGCTGTAAAAGAATTCTTAACAAAGTGACAAACCCCTCCACCTTTTTTCCCTGTTCTATCCCTCCTAAACACATTGTATCCTTTTAAATTAGCTATCCAGTCATGGCTTTCATCCATCCATGTCACGGTTATTCCCACAATGTCATAGCCTTTGTCATTCAGAATGAAGTCTAGTTCTTTTATTTTATTTGCAAGGCTCCGAGCATTGGTTACCATGCACTTTATATTTTTACCACCACATTTACCAATTTTGTTTACACGAAATGGGCTACTTGAAGTTTTACCATCCTCCTTAATCTTTACACTGCCCCCCCCCTCTCCACCCCCCCCCCCCCCCATAATGTTAGGCTCCCACTGTCTTTTTACCTTATCTTCTCTACATAGCAAGAAGTTTTCTCATGGCTAACACGGTACAACACTTTACTGCTTCTCTACATATTAAGACTTTATCCTCCCACCTCCCCCCAGATCCTAGTTTAAAATCTCCTCCAACCGTTTAGCCATCTTCTCCCCCAATGCAGCTGCACCCTCCCCATTAAGGTGCAGCCCATCCCTGCTGTAGAACCTGTATCCAACTGCAAAGTCTGCCCAGTTCTCCAGGAACCCAAACCCTTCCTTCCTACACCAATTTCTCAGCCACTTATTTAACTCCCTAAGCTCCCTCTGTCTCTCAGATGTAGCATGTGGCACTGGCAGTATTTCAGAGAACACCACCTTGGAGGTCCTTGCTTTAAGTTTATCTCCCTGTACCTGAAAATCATTTTTGAGGACCTTCCATCTCCCACTAACTTTGTCATTGGTGCCAATGTGTACCATGACAGCTGGGTCTTCCCCAGCCCCACCCAATAATCTGTCAATTCTTTCCGCTACATGCCGAACCCGAGCACCCGGGAGGCAACAGACTGTACGGCATTCACGGTTTCTTCGACAGATTACCCTATCTGTGCGCCTAATAATTGAATCCCCTACCACCATTACCTGTCTAGCCTTAGCTGCACTCCTATTCCCTTTCTCGTTACAGCAGTCTGCCCCTTGGTTGCTAAGGAGCACATCCTGCTGCAGCATTGCTACTCCTGAATCATCCTCCCCAATATTACGCAAACAAGCATACTTATTAGTGAGGGACAACTCGGGACTAGCCTCCCTGCCACTTTTTCCCCTACCCCTTCTAACTGTGACCCAACTAGCGGCTACCTCTGCTTCTTGCTCCGGCTTTACTCCACCCACCTCATCTTCACTGATTCCATCCAGTTTCTGGATCGTGAGATCCAAGCTCATCTCCATGTTGTGTATGCGTCTCAGTGTTGCGAGATGCTTATTTAGCTCTGCGACTTCCGCCTCTAACTGAGCAACACGCACACACCCAGGGCAATAGTAAACACCCGTAGACAGGAGCGCAAAATTACATGGAGTGGACAGAGCATGCACTGCTTCTTTGTTGAACGGGGCAAAGCAGCAAAACAGAGGGGGGCCCGTTCAAACTAGTCAGAGTTGGACAGAATAGGGGAGGGGGGGGGTGGTTGGTGACAGCCGGCCTAGGGCGCTGGAAAGTACAAATCCGGCCCTGCCAATTCTCCAGGGCTGGAAATGGAGTTGAAGCCACTGGCAATGGGGTGAACTTAGGTGACCTTCCCATCATCACCTGAAATGGGGAAAATCCTGAAGAGGAACTTTTTTAAGGTTGTTGTGTGCAAATTCTGCAAACGGCAAAAATTTGACCCAGTCAGTTTGTGCATCTGCAACATAACATCTCAGAAACTGTTCCAGGGACTGATTGATTCTTTCGGTCTGGCCATTGGTCTGTGGGTGGTAGCCTGATGAAAAAGAAAGCTCCATGTCTAACTGATGGCAGAATGCCCTCCAAAACTTAGATACAAATTGGACTCCCCGATCTGACACTATATTTTCCGGAATGCCATGCAGCCGGAAAATGTGCTGGATGAAGAGATCAGCCAATTCCTGGGCCGAGGGGAGTCCTTTCAGGGGGACAAAATGAGCCATCTTACTGAATCGATCGACTACCACCCAAATGACCGTCATGCCCTCAGACCTGGGGAGTTCGCCCACAAAATCCATGGACAAGTGGGTCCACGGTTCACTCGGAACTGGTAAAGGCTGCAATGTTCCAACAGGTGCCTGACGGGAGGGTTTGCTCCTAGCACACACTGCACATTCTCTTACATACTCCTTACAGTCTGTTGCCAATGACGGTCACCAAGCACATCTAGCAATGAGATCCTGAGTTCTGGTGGCCCCAGGATGCCCAGCATTCTTGTGGGAATGGAACAGCTGCAACAGTTGTAGGTGAAAAGGCAATGGTACAAACATGACCCCCTCAGGCTTCCCCTCTGGAACATCTTGTTGGAATGGACTTAAAGTGACAGTCCAGTCTTTCCAGTGGCTGCCAGGACCACTTTCTGAGGGACAATGGTCTCTGGGTCTGAGGGTTATGCTGTCTCGGGCTCAAAACACCTGGATAAAGCATCAGCCTTGATGTTCTTACTACCAGGGGTATACGTGGTTACAAATCTGAATCTTGAGAAAAATAACGACCACCGGGCCTGTCGGGGCTAAGTCTCTTAGCGCACTCAATGTACTCCAAATTCTTGTGGTCAGTGTAAACAGTAATGGTATGTTCTACCCCTTCTAGCCAATGTCGCCATTCCTCAAAGGCCAATTTGATGGCTAGATGTTCCCTATTGCCTATATCATAGTTTTTCTCTGCGGGTGAAAACCTACGGGAGAAATAGGCACAAGGATGCAGTTTTCCCTGCAAACCAGAACACTGAGACAGCACAGCCCCTACCCCTACCTCTGAGGCATCTACCTCCACAATAAAGGAAAGGTGACGTCAACATGTCTCAGTATGGGTGCAGAACAGAACAATTTCTTCAAAGTAGAGAAAGCAGCATGGGCCTCTGGGGACCAGTGGTGAGTATCTGCCCCTTTCTTGGTGAGACTGGTGAGAGGTGAAATCACCGTAGAGTACCCCTTTATGAACCTCCTGTAGTAGTTGGCACACCCCAGGAATCTCTGGAGAGCTTTCAGTCCTACAGGTTGGGGCCACTCCAAGACAGCTGAGACTTTTCCAGGGATCATAGAGAGGCCAGAGGTCGAGATTATGTACCCCAGAAAGGGGACAGAGGTCACTTCGAAAATGCACTTTTCCAATTTAGCATACAGCATATTTTGTCTTAACTTCCGTAACACAAACCCAACATGTTTCCTGTGTTCTGAGAGGTTGGATGAGAAAATTAATATGTCGTCTAAGTACACTAAGACAAATTTGCCCAATACCTCTCTGAAGACCTCGTTAATCAGCTCTTGGAAGACGGCCGGGGCGTTACACAACCCGAAGGGCATCACTAGGTACTCGTAATGCCCGTCGGGTGTGTTAAAGGCCGTCTTCCATTCATCACCGTCCCTGATACGCACCAGGTTGTATGCACCCCTTAAATCCAGCTTTGATAAAATCTTAGCATTGGTGACCAGGGTAAAAAAATCCTGCCCCTGCTGGTGACCGAGAGGGACGAATAAAGCCTTTAGCTAAATTTTCTCGGATGTATTCTTGCATAGCTAATTTCTCTGGCCCAGATAAATTATAGAGATGACCTCTAGGGGGCATACAACCAGACCTGAGATCAATGGGACAATCAAAAGGACGGTGCGGAGGAAGTTTATCTGCTGACTTGGGACAAAGCACGTCCGCAAATTCTGAATACTGGTTTGGCAACCCTTCCATGTGAATCTTGGTTTTACCCAATGTTACCTTCGCTAGACAATGATGATAACAATGGGTAGACCAGCTCGTTAGCTGACCTGAAGCCCAATTGATCTGAGGAGAGTGAAGTTGTAACCATGGCATGCCAAGAATGATCGTGGAGGTTGTCATCCGCAAGACCAAAAACTGTAGATTCTCGTTATGTAACACCCCCACCGTAACCCTTAACTCTGGGGTCTGAGACAGAGGGTGATTACTCTGCAGAGGAGAGTCATCCACTGCAGTGACCAGAATCCGTTGCTTCAACGGTGAAATAGGAATCCCCAATTTCTTAGCAAATTCGCAATCCATAAAATTGGCTGCTGAGCCAGAGTCAATGAAGGCCTCAGTGGTCTCTGTCTTATCTTTCCAAGATATAGTACAAGGGAGGAGCAAACGTTTAGCATCTAGAGGTAACGACTGCACGCCTAGGGTATTACCTCCGACTACACCTAGGCGGCAGCGTTTCCCGACTTCTTGGGACAATTCTGTACATGACCTTCCTCTGCACAGTACAGACAGAGCTGCTCTGTTTCTCTGCGCCTCCACTCCACCCGGGACAATCTCGACCGACCAATCTGCATTGGTTCTGGTGGAGGCGAAACGGGTGGGGATGATTCAGATGGAGGCACGGCGTAGGAAATATATCTCACATTGTTCCTACTCCGAGTCTGTCTTTGATAACGTAGGCAACGATCAATTCTGACTGCTAACGAAATGGCCTCATCAATGGACATCGGCTCAGGATGACCCAACATTAGATCAGAGACCGCATCTGACAATCCTGACAGAAAACAGTCTAGAAGTGCGAATGAGTCCCATCTAGCTGAAACTGCCCATTTCCTGAACTCCGCTGCTTAATTCTCCACCAAACCCTTGCCCTGCCGTAGTGTCTTGAGCTTCCGCTCAGCGGTAGAGGCAATGTCCGGATCATCATATATTATTGCCATAGCTTTAAAAAATTCCTCCACTGAGGTTAGAGCCTCATGCCCTGTCTGCAGACTATATGCCCAGGTCTGGGAATCCCCTGACAACAGAGTTTTAATGAATGTAACTCTCTGTGTCATGGTTCCTGATGAATTAGACCTTAACTCAAAGTATGACAACACTCTATTTCTAAAATTCTGGAAGTCAGATCTGTGACCAGAAAACCTTTCGGGTACAGGCATACGTACAGTATGTCTGTGCTAGGAGGAGATCGCACTGTATTCACAGCTGTCTGAAAGACTTGTACAGTCCCAGACAAAGCGTTGATCTGGGTCTGGTGACTGTCCAGCACTCGGGTGTAATTCTCCACCGAAGTGGTGAGTGCATCAAGACGGCTGTTGAGTGCGTCCATTTGGTTTTGGTCTGCCGTTCTGTAACGATCGGTGTCAGCACACAGAGAGAATCTGATTATTGGTGATCTGCAGTATCACCAAGAATACAGATATATACCTGATTATTGATGATCTGCAGAATCACCAACAATACAGATATAGTACTAACCTCTGGACACCTGTATATATCGTGAGTGTTTTGTGCAACAGTAATGACTTTGAGTAAACCACCTGATGAGCAGGTGGTCCTTGGCAGTATGGGCAATAGGGCTGATCGGAAAAGCTGCATTGCGATTTCGTCGAAATTTCGTGTACCGCATGCGAAAACCGAGTTTCGTGTGTCGGGGCTTCTCCTTCCCTATACGTCACGAATGACGTCACACGCCGGCCGCCTCGCGTCATGACGGCGGCCGGCGTGACAGCACGGCGCATGCGCGTTTAAACCGTGCATGCGCCGTGCTGTCACGCCGGCCGCCGTCATGACGCGCGGCGGCCGGCGTGTGACGTCATTCGTGACGTATAGGGAAGGAGAAGCCCCGACACTCGCCAGTGTCGCCCGGGGGCCCGGCCTGTACGTGCTATGCGGACAGCCGCCGGGAGAAGAGCCAGGAGGCCGGCGTGGGACGTCCCGACCAGGGCTGGGATGGAGAAAGCCCCGGGTAAGTTCAAATTTTATTTTTACTCAGAGCTCGGAGTCCCTTTAAGCAGATGAGTAGGAACATGGTAAAAAAAAAATTTGTGAAAAGAGCTTATAGTTTTTGAGCAAATCGATTTCAAAGTTTCATAAGAAAAAGGTTTTTTAAACTGTGTAAAATGACACTGCTGCAGAACAGGTTACTGCATTCTGAGTTCTGTATACATATTGTATACATTTCATGAAAACAGACAGCGTGGGGTCTCCCCTCCCAAGCCTCCTTAACCCCTTGTCCCCCATGCAGGCTGGGATAGCCAGAATGCGGAGTCCCGGCCACGTGGGGCTTCGCACCCTGAGCTATACCAGCCCACATGGTCCATGGTATGGGGGGGCTCTGGAGGAGAGGGGCGGCCAACCTCCCCCTCTCCCCCAGAGCCCTTGTCCAATCCATGGACAAGGGGCTCTTCCCCACCTCCGGTGCCCCAGGAGGAGGTGGGGGCCGCTGACGTCCTGGGGGGTTCATGGTGCCATCCGGGGTTCCCCTTTAACAAGCGGACCCCGGAAGCCGCCCCCCTCCCCAGGAGAAATGAGTATAGGGGTACACGGTACCCCTTACCCATTTCAGCAGAGTTAAAAAAAGAAATAAAAACACGACAACGAAAAAAGTCCTTTATTGTTCTAAATTAACCAGGGATACTTACCTTGGGATAATCTCACGCCAGTAACCTCAGGAGTGGTCCCACGCCAGTATCCTCTTAGGACATCTCACCACCCTCCCACACTGACGAACTCCCACCACTGAATGGTCACAGTCAGCCTCTGCATCTGTATAGCAGAGGCTGAGAACACGAAAATGTTGCCTTTAAAACAAGAAATTTCGGCAAACAGTGATGCAATCAAAATGGCCACTGGGAAATCCCCGAAACCAGTGATTTTTCACATAGATGGTGGGTCGAGGTGACCAGAGCAGGAGGTGCCCTAATCCCCTGGACCCACCCATTCATGTGAAATAATGCGTATTCTGACACTCTGAGGTGGCCTCCGGGGAACGGGGATTCCCCAGCAGCCATTTTGTTTATGACACTGTTTGCCGAAAATTCTTGTTTTAGCAAACAATTTTCGTGTTTCTAGCTTATGCAATACAGATTGCAGAGGCTGTCTACAGCCATTCACCCCTAAGGAGTTCTGCAGGATCGGCAGGTGCGCGGGACCTCCTAAGAGGATAGAGGGGGGCACAGCGCAGGAAGGTGGGAAAGTAGGCACAGAGCGGCGGGGAGGGGGGGAAGCCTAGGGCCCACCCTTGCGCACTCCCCCCCACCTCCAGAATTCCAGCCAGCCAGCGGAACGGCTTACCGAGAGCAATAGCTCTGTGTGCCGCTGGTCTGGTATTCTGCACTGGCACTGTCCAATCATGCTCTCGCAGTACTTCCTGTGAGAGCGTAATTGGACAATGCAATGCAGGAGACCAGACCAGCAGCGGCACACAGAGCTCTTCTCTCGGTAAGTGATTCCCGCTCGCTGCCAAGTTTCCAAGTTTAGGTAGGCAGGTATATAGGTGTCCCCAGTATAGATATACCCAGGTCTATAGGTGTCCTCAGTTTAGGTATGCAGGTCACCAGTTAGTGGGGGCCCCCATGCTGGAAGGGGGGCAGTGGGCACAGAGTGGCGGGGAGGAGTGGAAGCCTTCCCCCCTCCCTCACCTAGGGTCCCCCTTCCGTACTCCCCCTCCAAAATTGCAGCCAGCAGCGGCAGCGAGTGGGAATCACTTACCGAGAGAAAAGCTCTGTGTGCACACAGATATCGCTCTCGGTAAGCCGTTCCGCTGGCTGGCTGGAATTCTGGAGGTGGGGGGGAGTGCGCAAGGGGGGGCCCTAGGTGAGGGAGGGGAGGCTTCCCCTCCTCCCTGCCGCTCTGTGCCCACTTTCTCACCTTCCTGCGCTGTGCTCCCGTCTATCCTCTTAGGAGGTCTCGCGCACCTGCCGATCCTGCAGAACTCCTGGGGATGTATGGCTGTAGACAGCCTCTGCAATCTGTATTGCATAAGCTAGAAACACGAAAATTGTTTGCTAAAACAAGAAATTTCGGCAAACAGTGTCATAAACAAAATGGCTGCTGGGGAATCCCCGTTCCCCGGAGGCCACCTCAGAGTGTCAGAATACGCGTTATTTCACATGAATGGGTGGGTCCAGGGGATTAGGGCACCTCCTGCTCTGGTCACCTGGGCCCACCATCTATGTGAAATATCACTGGTTTCGCCACTCTACAGTGGCCTCCAGCGATCGGGGATTTCCCAGTGGCCATTTTCATTGCATCACTGTTTGCCGAAATTTCTTGTTTTAAAGGCAAAATTTTCGTGTTCTCAGCCTCTGTGTAATGATCGCTGCTGCAGCAGGTGTTGCTGGAAGTAGTAGTGCTGCAGCTCAGGCAGTTCTGATGTCTTTCCATGCAAGCTGCATAGCTTTGTCTGTCTTTCCCTGCTGTCAGCTTGTGATTGATTATCATTCACCTGTGTGGGAATCTGCATGTCTGCTCCCATTGGATGACCTCAGTATAAAGATCTGCTTCCTGCAGGGTTTCCTTGGGTTTTCATAGCTTCAGTTTAAGCATGTCTTGCTGTCGCTTCAGCCCCCGATCGTGTTTCTTGTTCTAAAAGATACTTTGCTGGTTTTGCATCATATCACATTGGTTCATTGCCCATATATATGCATACCAGCACGTTTATTATTTTCCTTGTATTCGTGTTACGTTGATACATCAGTGTCGCTGATGTATACGTACACGAACTGTTTATATCCTGTGTGCAGTTAGTCAGCTTTCCAGCACGTTTTGGTAGGTTGCGCGTACCGTGACCACCCGTGCTGAGGTAGTTACCCTGCTCCTGGTTCTGTTTGTGGATTGCGTTCATCTCTGCGAAGAGATAACGAATCCTTCTGAATCCTGTTCTGTTACTGTTTGTGGATTGCGTTCATCTCTGCGAAGAGATAACGAATCCTTCTGAATCCTGTTCTGTTACTGTTTGTGGATTGCGTTCATCTCTGCGAAGAGATAACGAATGCTTCTGAATCCTGTTCTGTTACTGTTTGTGGATTGCGTTCATCTCTGCGAAGAGATAACGAATCCTTCTGAATCCTGTTCTGTTACCGTTTGTGGATTGCGTTCATCTCTGCGAAGAGATAGCGAATCCTTCTGAGTCCTGTTCCCTGTATTACTCCAGTCCTAGTCAGCGTTCCTGCTTATGTCATATATCGGTTCATTGCCGATATATACATATGTTAGTCAGACGTTACAAATAGTTTCATTGATAGCTGTAATTGTAATACGCTAGGAAATCATACTTATTGTATATTTGTCTGTGTTACGTTCATCTATCTTGATCCTGCTATTTCCTGACTATCCTGTCCTGTCTTTGTGAGGCACGCCATCGCCGCACCGCATTGGCTGCCTCATTCCAGTCTGTGTTATTGTGGACGCTTGCTGTCACTAAGTAGTGGCTAGTTTAGCAAGTGTTCATTCTGTTTACCTGTCCTGATCTCCTCAGTTCTGGTT
Source organism: Hyperolius riggenbachi (assembly GCF_040937935.1). Classification (NCBI taxonomy): domain Eukaryota; kingdom Metazoa; phylum Chordata; class Amphibia; order Anura; family Hyperoliidae; genus Hyperolius; species Hyperolius riggenbachi. Next base: position 160,101,534 of record NC_090655.1, on the reverse strand, counting down.
TGTGTGCTCAGCGCTACTTTGCGCTGAGACGTTATAGCGAAAGCATTGTTTGTGGCTGTCAGATCTGCACCGGCTCTGTGCGCCACAATCTCCTATTGGAGTCAGTCCTCCCCTCCACTATACTAGGGATAGCCTGTTTCCTTGTGCTAGTGTGTGTACCTCCTCCACGTCAGCTCATGCGTTGCATGCTGACTGTGGAGAATACACCACCAAGCCTTACATTATGAAAACCCCATTACCAATCCCCATTGTGGGGTGGATTCCCAGAAAGTATGACACTGTTAATTATGGTTCCTGTTCCTTTAAGAAATTTGAAGAACTTAACTCTGAAACAGAAAATGAGTTTTTCTCTGAATGTGCCAGGTTCCTGGCCAATCCCGATCTCCAAGCGACTCCTGTTTCAACCTGGGCACTCCAACTAAGTTATATTTTGTTTAAAGGGGAATTATTCCAGTGGGCATTTGATGTTCTCAATCATTCCGATTTGAAAGAGAGACCGCTGGAATTTCTAGCGTTTGTGATCCATAACTGGTTGCGCATAGATCCATTGCCTTTTCCTCTTAATGAACTCCTGGCAGCAGGCCAATCAGCTTCTCCTTCAATTGCTTGCAAAAATGTTCAGCAAGCAGAAAGTGTTACTGATAATTTTCCTGCAGCCTTGAATAAATCACCAAAAACAGCAGGGTCTAAGGCAAAACGCAAACGTTCTAAGAAACGTGTCCGATCTGCAGAGTCGTTATCCTTAGCGACTGAGACCTATAATGAGATTCTGCCATTAACAGATAATGAAATGCAATTGTCTTTCAGGGGAGTTAAATGGACTTATGAAACTACTAATGAACTTTCCTCCCTGGCTAGGGAAAATAAAGATTTTTGTTTAAAAGAATTATCTGAGTATGATTATGAGGAGATATTACAGAGTATTGAACAAATCAACTTATTTGTGAAACAAGGGAAGTTTGCATACACTACAGTTCAACACTTGCTACAGGTATTGGAGATTCTTAAGAATAAGGAATCTGCCAATCACCTACTAATTAACCCAATATATGTCCCTGCTACAATCATATCTGCAAACCATGATCTGCCTGTTAAGTATGCTTGGAATCCTCCATTTGAGAAAGGAGAGATGGAAGCTCTGGTCAATGAATGGAAGAATGATTCAAGTTCATTTTGTCAATTTTACAGTGCAAAAAGTGAATTAGTATTGAATGCATGCATTAAGTCTGCCTATAACCTAATAAAAACTGGTGTGTGTGGGTATGACTTTGTGGCTCCATTGATTGATGTGTGGGAACTGATTTTGGATGATTTTTATGTGACTCCGAATTCGCAAATTTGGTGTTCTGACCCGCCTGCTTCAGCACCTTTGGCTGATTCAGCAGGTGATTCGGAGCTCTTTTTGTGTGAAATTGAAGTTCCTGCAATTCCACCCTGTACCATGGATAACTCAGTGTTACTTACCAGTAAAACAGAAGCCACTGATACATTCTTAACCTTGCCCTGCGCAAATTTCTCAGCAGAGAATCCAGAGGTCCTGCTGACTTCCGAGTCCAGCCTAGCCAGTACTCATGACTCTTTGTTCAGTGAAACAGACACCAGAAAAATCTTGCCTGCCTCTGCAAACACTTCTGCAGAAATTACCTGTGTTAATAAAGTTCAACTCCTGTCTGATCCAGCAGATGCCAATAGATGCACTACATCAGTTTCCGAGTCCCAGCAATCCTGTCTAGAAACCTCAGAACCCCAGCATCTGAATTTTCCAATTTTACAAATGAATGGTGATTCAGATGCGCAAACATTGTGTCTTGATCTTCCTGTTTCTACACCTCGCTCTAGTTTCGTGAATAGCTCAGAGCATCTGCTATGTGAACCTGAAATCGCAGAATTATTACCTTGTTCAGAAAATATTCCAGTAAATTTGCCCTGTACCATGAATTGTGCAGTAGATCTCTCCAATGAAACTCAGGTCACAGAATCATTATGCTGTCCAGCAGGTGCTTCCATGGTTTTGCCCTGCAATATGGACTGTTCAGTGATCCTGTCCAGTGAAGCTGTGGTCGCAGAGTCTTATGCTTCACCCAGTACTTTGGATACTTCAAACCCTCTAGCAGAGGAGTCTGAGGCACTGCTTACCTCAGTTGGTGTTGCAGTAATATTCACTTGTCTAGCAGCTGTTTTGGAATTACAGTCTGCTCTAATAAAACTTGATGAATTTCTGCCCAGCAAAGCAGAAGCCATTGAAATACTGTCCTCGTCAGCAAGTGTGTTAGATACCTTGCCCTGTATACAGTCTGATTTAACCAATGTTGTTGAGTCCCTCTCCAGTGTTGTAACAGCCGAGGAACTCCAGCCCTGTCCTCTGAATGTTTCAGAAGTCTTGCCCTGTAACATGGATAATTCTGATTCTCTGCTCAAAATAATAGAAATCTCAGAATTTCAGTCCGGTCTGATGAGTGTTCCTGAAACCCAGCCCTGTATCCTGAAAGATTCTGGTTCTCTGGCCGCTGTGGCAGAGGTTCCAGAGTCCCCTTCCTGTCCAGGGAATTCCTCAGTTTTGCCTAGTCCAGTGGGGGCTGCTGCAATACTGACTTGTTCTGCAGCGCCTCATGAGCTCCAATCCAGTGTATTAGATGAGTCTCTGTCCAGTCCAGAGGTAGTTGTGGAGTCCCTATCTGGTTCAGTGCATACATCAGAAGATTTGTCCTGTCTTGTTAGTGCCCCTGAATCTGATTTGTTACTGACTTTGCTGGAATCAGCGACATCTAAGTCTGATCCTGCATTCTCGTGTAAAAGTCCAGTAGTTGCGAAGTCTAGTCATGATGATTTTTTTTTGGCCAGTCCTGGTTTTAGTCCTGTCTTGGCTGACCCTGAGGCTCACAGTTCCTTGACATGCCCAGAGGTTTCTCTTGTGCCAGTGTGCCCAGATGTTCTTTGTGTGCCAGAATGCCCAAGTGTGTCTAAGGTGTTAGCGTGCTCTGATGCTTCCTTAGTGGGAACATGTTCTGATGTTGCCAGTCTGCCTGCATGCCCAGAGATGGTTCTGGTCCCTGAAAGCCCTGATCTTGATGTTTGTCCTTGTGGCCCTGACTCGGGAATTGCCCTAGGTTCCATAGGGGTTCTTGATAGTTCTCCATGTGAGCCTAAGGGGCGTTCTGACCTATGGGGATCTCTTTGGAGCTTCAAGGTGTTCTGGGAGGTCTCTGAGAAAACTTGTCCTGGTGCCTTGGACTGGTTCAACAGTGGGTTTTGTGTTGGTAAAGACAGTCCCGGTGGGCATTGCAAAGGCTTTGGCGTTTCTGAACGGTTCCTGGAAGGCGGTGGGTATCGCTCAGGGAGTTTCGGAGGGCTTTCTTCTGGAAATCATGGTTCTGATGGGTGTCACACTGGGGCTTGTAGTACTGATGGGCATGGTTCTGTAGGTTCTGGTTCTGATGGGTCCAGTCTTGTGGGGACTGATTCTGGAATTCGGTCTTGCCGGGCTGTCCCGGTCATCATGAATTATCAGTCAGACTGTTTTGTTGGGAATTTCAGTTTTGAAAAGCGTCTGGAATCCGCTTTTAAGGGCGGGGGTACTGTAATGATCGCTGCTGCAGCAGGTGTTGCTGGAAGTAGTAGTGCTGCAGCTCAGGCAGTTCTGATGTCTTTCCATGCAAGCTGCATAGCTTTGTCTGTCTTTCCCTGCTGTCAGCTTGTGACTGATTATCATTCACCTGTGTGGGAATCTGCATGTCTGCTCCCATTGGATGACCTGCAGGGTTTCCTTGGGTTTTCATAGCTTCAGTTTAAGCATGTCTTGCTGTCGCTTCAGCCCCCGATCGTGTTTCTTGTTCTAAAAGATACTTTGCTGGTTTTGCATCATATATTGGTTCATTGCCCGTATATATGCATACCAGCACGTTTATTATTTTCCTTGTATTCGTGTTACGTTGATACATCAGTGTCGCTGATGTATACGTACACGAACTGTTTATATCCTGTGTGCAGTTAGTCAGCTTTCCAGCACGTTTTGGTAGGTTGCGCGTACCGTGACCACCCGTGCTGAGGTAGTTACCCTGCTCCTGGTTCTGTTTGTGGATTGCGTTCATCTCTGCGAAGAGATAACGAATCCTTCTGAATCCTGTTCTGTTACCGTTTGTGGATTGCGTTCATCTCTGCGAGGAGATAACGAATCCTTCTGAATCCTGTCCTGTTACCGTTTGTGGATTGCGTTCATCTCTGCGAAGAGGTAACGAATCCTTCTGAATTATGTTCTGTTACTGTTTGTGGATTGCGTTCATCTCTGCGAAGAGATAACGAATCCTTCTGAATCCTGTTCTGTTACCGTTTGTGGATTGCGTTCATCTCTGCGAAGAGATAGCGAATCCTTCTGAGTCCTGTTCCCTGTATTACTCCAGTCCTAGTCAGCGTTCCTGCTTATGTCATATATCGGTTCATTGCCGATATATACATATGTTAGTCAGACGTTACAAATAGTTTCATTGATAGCTGTAATTGTAATACGCTAGGAAATCATACTTATTGTATATTTGTCTGTGTTACGTTCATCTATCTTGATCCTGCTATTTTCTGACTATCCTGTCCTGTCTTTGTGAGGCACGCCATCGCCGCACCGCATTGGCTGCCTCATTCCAGTCTGTGTTATTGTGGACGCTTGCTGTCACTAAGTAGTGGCTAGTTTAGCAAGCGTTCATTCTGTTTACCTGTCCTGATCTCCTCAGTTCTGGTTTGTGTGCTCAGCGCTACTTTGCGCTGAGACGTTATAGCGAAAGCATTGTTTGTGGCTGTCAGATCTGCACCGGCTCTGTGCGCCACAATCTCCTATTGGAGTCAGTCCTCCCCTCCACTATACTAGGGATAGCCTGTTTCCTTGTGCTAGTGTGTGTACCTCCTCCACGTCAGCTCATGCGTTACATGCTGACTGTGGAGAATACACCACCAAGCCTTACACTCTGCTATACAGATGCAGAGGCTGACTGTGACCATTCAGTGGTGGGAGTTCGTCAGTGTGGGAGGGTGGTGAGATGTCCTAAGAGGATACTGGCGTGGGACCACTCCTGAGGTTACTGGCGTGAGATTATCCCAAGGTAAGTATCCCTGGTTAATTTAGAACAATAAAGGACTTTTTTCGTTGTCGTGTTTTTATTTCTTTTTTTAACTCTGCTGAAATGGGTAAGGGTACCGTGTACCCCTATACTCATTTCTCCAAGGGGAGGGGGCGGCTTCCGGGGTCCGCTTGTTAAAGGGGAACCCCGGATGGCACCATGAACCCCCCAGGGCGTCGGCGGCCCCCACCTCCTCCTGGGGCACCGGAGGTGGGGAAGAGCCCCTTGTCCATGGATTGGACAAGGACTCTGGGGGAGAGGGGGAGGTTGGCCGCCCCTCTCCTCCAGAGCCCCCCCATACCATGGACCATGTGGGCTGGTATAGCTCAGGGTGCAAAGCCCCATGTGGCTGGGACTCCGCATTCTGGCTATCCCAGCCTGCATGGGGGACAAGGGGTTAAGGAGGCTTGGGAGGGGGAACCCCACGCTGTCTGTTTTCATGAAATGTATACAATATGTATACAGAACTCGGAATGCAGTAACCTGTTCTGCAGCAGTGTCATTTTACACAGTTTAAAAAACATTTTTCCTATGAAACTTTAAAATCGATTTTTTTAAAAACTATAAGGTCTTTTCACTATTTTTTTTTACCATGTTCCTACTCCTCTGCTTAACATACATGCCAAATTTGGTGATGATAGCATGTAAGGGGGCTTTACAATTAACCATGGAATTTAGCACTATAGACGTCAATGTAAATGCGAATTCGGAACTCGGAATTGCCGAATTTTCGGGTTTTGAGAGCTTACTCGGAACTGCCAAATTCCGATGGCAAACTCGAAATTCGGAATCCGAGAGCTCAGCCCTAATGGGCAATACTGCTCTTTTGAGAAGCATGAGAACCTTCCAGCAGCCTGAGACCTTCCAAGGGGTGGAGTCTCAGGCTGAATATAGGAAGGGCCAGTGAGTGAGTGACACCCAGGGCCGGGCCGAGGCATAGGCTGGAGAGGCTCCAGCCTCAGGGCGCAATGTAGGAGGGGGCGCAGAATTCATTCAGCTGTCATTCCTAATTGTGTTTGAAGCAGAAAGAAATAAGAAAAGGGGATACATGACAGTGACTGCAAGCCATATAACTAGATATTAAGGTGTTGGGAAGGTTGTGGGCCCTGTGGCGCCTCTTAGTCTAATAGCAATCAGGGTGTGACAGCTGGGGTAGGAGGGATGGAGGGGCGCACTTTGGTGTCTCAGCCTTGGGTGCTGAAGGACCTTGTCCCGGCTCTGGTGACACCTGAAGGTGGATGTCACTAGCGGATATGGAGACTATGTCCTAAAGGGGAGAGATAGCTCTCGAGGTCGGGCAAGCCAGGTCGGCAACACACGGACAGACAAAGTACAAAGACAGAAAGCTGATTCGGTATCCAAGGCAGGCAGGGTTGGCAACGGATAATCAGATATGCGTGGTACCGAATCAGAGAGCGGAGGGAACTAGTCTGATGTATAACAGAATGATAACACAAGTTCCCTAATCTTGGGTGTGAGGTCCGTGGTCTCTACACCCTGGAACTAGTCTGAAGAATAACAGAATGATAACACAAGTTCCCTGGCTCAGTGTGAATTCCCAGGTCCTCCTGGTTCAAGCACACTGTTGGATCTGGCTAAGGTCTGAGTGCTTCCACGTAGTGTTCGCAACGGCAGACAACTTGTGACTGGCCAGCAGTAACTATATATAGAGCAGCGCTCTCTGGCACCACCCCTAAGTGATAGACCAATAGTTACTTGCTCTGAGGTCAGCTGACCAGCCTGGTCAGATGATCCCCCCTTGGCCGTCATAAAAGTTCTGCCTCTCAGCGCGCTCGCTCCCCCTCCTCCACCCCAACTTCAATCACTCCCCCTCCTCCCCTCCCCCTCCTCCACCCAAACTTCACTCACTCTCCCTCCTCCCCTCCTCCACCCCTACCCCTCTTCCATCCCAACTGCACTCACTCCCGAACTTCACTCACTCTCCCGTTTCATCTTTTACCGCCACAGTTTACTTTAAATAAAATTTCCCCACACAATAGTCATCATGTTGGACAATGCAGTACAGTGTACATCCTGCAACATGTATGCATGCCTTGATCAGCAGATTGAGGGTGTTTACTGTTTCCCTGGGTGTGTGCGTGTTGCTCAGTTAGAGGCGGAAGTCGCAGAGCTAAATAAGCATCTCGCAACACTGAGACGCATACACAACATGGAGATGAGCTTGGATCTCACGATCCAGACACTGGATGGAACCGGTGAAGATGAGGTGGGTGGAGTAAAGCCGGAGCAAGAAGCAGAGGTAGCCGCTAGTTGGGTCACAGTTAGAAGGGGTAGGGGAAAAAGTGGCAGGGAGGCTAGTCCCGAGTTGTCCCTCACTAATAAGTATGCTTGTTTGCGTAATATTGGGGAGGATGATTCAGGAGTAGCAATGCTGCAGCAGGATGTGCTCCTTAGCAACCAACGGGCAGACTGCTGTAACGAGAAAGGGAATAGGAGTGCAGCTAAGGCTAGACAGGTACTGGTGGTAGAGGATTCAATTATTAGGCGCACAGATAGGGTAATCTGTCGAAGAAACCGTGAATGCCGTACAGTCTGTTGCCTCCCGGGTGCTCGGGTTCGGCATGTAGCAGAAAGAATTGAAAGATTATTGGGTGGGGCTGGGGAAGACCCAGCTGTCATGGTACACATTGGCACCAATGACAAAGTTAGTGGGAGATGGAAGGTCCTCAAAAATGATTTTCAGGTACTTGGAGACAAACTTAAAGCAAGGACCTCCAAGGTGGTGTTCTCTGAAATACTGCCAGTGCCATGTGCTACATCTGAGAGACAGAGGGGGCTTAGGGAGTTAAATAAGTGGCTGAGAAATTGATGTAGGAAGGAAGGGTTTGGGTTCCTGGAGGACTGGGCAGACTTTGCAGTCGGCTACAGGTTCTACAGCAGGGATGGGCTGCACCTTAATGGGGAGGGTGCAGCTGCATTGGGGGAGAAGATGGCTAAACGGTTGGAGGAGATTTTAAACTAGGATCTGGGGGGAGGCGGGAGGATAAAGTCTCAATATGTAGACAAGATAAGGTAAAAAGACAGTGGGAGCCTAACATTATGGGGGGTGGAGAGGGGGGTGGGGACAGTGCAAAGATTAAGGAGGTTGGTAAAACTTCAAGTAGCCCATTTCGTGTAAACAAAAATTGGTAAATGTGGTGGTAAAAAATATAAAGTGCATGGTAACCAATGCTCGGAGCCTTGCAAATAAAATAGACAAACTGGAGTTCATTCTGAATGACAAAGGCTATGACATTGTGGGAATAACTGAGACATGGATGGATGAAAGCCATGACTGCACAGCTAATTTAAAAGGATACAATGTGTTTAGGAGGGATAAAACAGGGAAAAAAGGTGGAGGGGGTTGTCTCTTTGTTAAGAATTCTTTTACAGCTGTCCTCAACGATGAGATGGAAGAAGAGTGCGAAGATGTGGAGTCCATTTGGGTAAATAACAATAACAATAACAATAATATTTATATAGCGCTTTTCTCCCTGGGGACTCAAAGCGCTGTGACCCTGCATTATGCAGTCTCAAAGGCTCGGGAAAAGAGGTGAGTTTTTAGCCTTTTTTTAAAGCTGTCCAGAGAAGGAGCCTCTCATACTGATTGTGGAAGTGAGTTCCATAGAGTAGGGGCTGTGTAGGAAAAGGCCCGAGCACCAAATGTTAAGTGTATCCTGGGAATAACCAGCTTCATCTTGTTGGCAGAGCGGAGGGTGCGTGAAGGGGCATAAAGTTCCAATAGATCCGCTATGTATTTGGGTCCCATGTGGTGTAGAGCCTTGAATGTCAGCAGGCAGATCTTAAAATTGATTCTCCATTTTACTGGCAACCAGTGAAGAGTTTGCAGTACTGGGGTGATGTGTGAGCTGCGGGGGGCATTGGCTAGGAGTCTGGCTGCAGCATTCTGTACTAGCTGTAAGGGGCGCAGAGCCTTATCTGTAGATCCGATGAACAGGGCGTTGCAGTAGTCTAGGCGGGAGGATACAAATGCGTGAACCAGGGCAGGTAGGTCTTCAGCTGGGATAAGGTGTTTGATTTTCGCTATATTTCTTAGATGGAAGAAGGAAGACTTGACGACAGCTGATACCTGCTGTCTGAGTTTTAGATTTCCATCCAGGATCACCCCAAGGTTTCGCACAGAGTCTTTATACTGTACAGTATCTCCCCCAATTGCTAGTTTGAGGTGGTGAGCGTTTTGAACTTTATCCATCATGTGTGGACCACCTACCACCAACACCTCTGTTTTGTCAGAGTTCAGCCTCAGCCAGCTGGTGTTCATCCAATTTTGTAAATCCACTAGACACGCATTTATGGATGCTGATGGGTCTTGGGTGCCAGGCTTGAAGGACAGATACAGTTGTGTGTCATCTGCATAACAATGGTATCCTAGGCCATAGTTCTGGATTATTTTGCCCAGTGGGAGCATATAGGCTGCAAAGAGTAATGGTGATAGTACAGAACCCTGTGGAACTCCATAGGCAAGTGGCACTGGATTAGAGTAGTGTGTGCCCAGACATACTTGCTGTGTCCTGCCAGATAGGAAGGTCTGAAACCATCTAAGAACAGTACCCCTTAGGCCACAGTAATTCTTCAGTCGCTGGATAAGAATTTCATGATCCACAGTATCAAATGCTGCTGACAAGTCAAGAAGAATCAGAATTGAGCAATCACCCTTGTCCCTTGCAGTAAGTAGATCATTCATTACTCGGACTAATGCTGTTTCAGTGCTGTGCCTTTTCCTGAATCCTGACTGAAAAGTATCAAAGATGTTGTTATCTGTAAGCCTGGCTTCTAGCTGGTTGGCGACTGCTTTCTCGATAACTTTTGATAGGAATGGTAAGTTCGCCACCGGTCTGTAGTTGGTTACAGAATCAGGATCTAGTGATGGTTTCTTCAGGAGGGGTTTTATGATTGCTTTCTTTAGTTCTTCTGGGAAAAGTCCACTTTGCAAGGAGCACTGAGTGATTTTGTGAAGTGCTGGCCTGATCAGCTCTGGGCACTGCATTAAGGATCCAGTTGGGCCAGGATCCAGGTCGCAGGTAGTGGGGCGGAGACTTTGAATGAGAATTCCAAAATCTTCTACACTCAGAGTGTCAAAGACTTGCCATGGTGGTACGGTAGTAGGCATATGCAACGTCCAGTGGTCAATTGATGTAGTTGGTGTAATGCTGGCACGGATGGTAGACACCTTGTTTGTGAAGAAGGCAGAGAATTCTTCACACCTTTCCCTGGAGTATGTGGTTGGGGCTTTTAGGCAGGAAGGATTGCAGAGTGATTCCACTGTGTGGAAGAGTTGAGCAGCTCTGTTGTTGGCTGTAGATATTTTGTGCGAGATAAAGTCTGATTTTTTCTTGGTTATTGCTTGTTGGTATTGTCTGAGGTGTTGAACTAGGCTAGATTTGTGCTCCTCAGTCCCTGATTTACGCCACTGTCTTTCTAGTCTGCGCCCTTTCTTTTTTAGATCCATGATGGTTTTGTCAAACCAATTAGCTTTCTGCTTTTTGGTTGCTGATTTGGTGCGCCATGGGGCAATACTGTCAAGTGTTTCATATATCGTGGTGTTGTACTGGGTTACTAGAGTGTTTGGGTCCATTTGGCTGTGGAGCAGATTTGTAAAATCCAGGTTGGCAGTTATCCTCTCCGGTGTTAATTTACTCAGGGGACGGGTTTTGATTGTTTCTTTAGGGAGCTGCTTGATAGGGTGATGTTCAATAGTAAACTGTATTATGTGATGGTCTGACCACACCACTGGGGTTACTGTTATGTTACTAATGTCCATTCCGAGGTGGAACAGTAAGTCTAGCGTATGCCCTCCTCTGTGGGTAGCTGATTTTACAACTTGTGTGAAGCCTAGTCCACCCATGAGATTTATTAGTTCATTTGCATCTTGTGATTGAGTGTTATCAGCCCGGACGTTGAAGTCACCAAGGATGATCCATCTCGGATAAGACAGAGTTAGCATGGCCAGAAGTTCTGGGAATTCCTGTAGGAAAGGGTCAGCATCTCCGGGGGGGCGATAAACCACTAAAATATTCATGGTGGAAATAAATGTTGCCAATTGCTTATTGGGGTTTGCTTCAGACCACCTCATATTAATGAAGCTGCAGAACTGCGATTATTACAGCAGATTGAAAAAGCTGCAAGTAAAAATGAGGTCATAGTTATGGGTGACTTCAACTTTTCCAGACATTGACTGGGGTATTGAGGCTACCCATTCTGGTAAAAGCAGCAGATTTCTGGCAGCACTACAGGACAATTACTTGACTCAAATGGTAATGGAACCAACTAGGGGGAATGTTTTACTGGATCTGATCATTTCTAATAGACCAGATAATGTATCAAATGTGCAGGTTCAAGAACATTTGGGAAATAGTGATCACAACATGATAACGTTTGATCTGGTGACTGATAGGCCACGGGGCAGCGGGACCACTAAAACTATGAATTTTAGAAAAGCAAAGTTCAATCAAATTAGGCAGGCACTAAGTTTGGTGAACTGGGATAATGTACTACAAGGGGAGGACACTGAAGGGAAATGGCAAGCCTTTAAACTTATTCTCAATCAATATTGTATTATGTATATCCCATATGGAAACAAAATGTCTAGGAATAAAAAAAGGCCTCTATGGATGAATATAAAGGTTAGGGATAAAATGAAGAGGAAAAATAATGCCTATAAGGTCCTAAAACAGGAGGGGACCGAGGCTGCACTAAGCAATTATAAGGAGTGCAATAAAAATTGTAAAAAAGAAATTAGGCTGGCAAAGATCGAAGCTGAAATTCAAATCGCTAGGGATATCAAATCTAACCCAAAAAAGTTTTACAAGTACATCAACTCTAAAAAAAGAAAGGTTGACTGTATAGGACTCCTAAAGGATGAGGGTGGGAACTCAATGGTGGATGACCAAGGTAAGGCAGAGTTATTAAATGCTTTCTTTGCTTTTGTCTTCACAAAGGAAAGAGCACTGTTGCAAATTACAGAGGCAGAAGAGTCTCAATCTTCTAACTGCAATATTAAATACTTAACGCAGGAAGAAGTGAAGGCAAGACTAAATAAATTAAAAATAGACAAGGCACCTGGCCCAGATGGCATGCATAGGGATGAGCGTAATGACCTAATTACGAATTTCCGAAATTTCGCGAAATTACTACAATTACGATTTTAGCAGTAATCGAAATTTCGTAATTTTCGCAAATTACGCAAATTTTCGTAATTACGATTACGAAATTTAGTATTTTAAAGTTTGCAAAGGTTTCTATCCCGCTAGATGCCTAAAATGAATAACCAACCAACCTCCCTCCCTCCCATTATTTAAGAAGGGCAAAAAATCAGATCCAGGAAATTATAGACCTGTAAGCTTAACATCAGTTGTATGCAAACTATTTGAGGGGTTACTAAGGGGGTTACTATACATGACTTCATAGTAGAAAATAATCTTATTTCTCAGCATCAACATGGGTTTACTAAAGACAGACTAACATGCTCAGCTTTTATGAGAAAGCGAATGCTAATATGGATATTGGGAATGCTGTAGATGTGATATACTTGGACTTTGCAAAGGCCTTCGACACTGTTCCCCACAAAAGTCTGGTGCAAAAGTTGAGGATGCAAGGACTTGGGAAGAGTCTGTGTGCATGAATAGGGAACTGGCTAATGGACAGAAAACAAAGAGTTGTGGTCAATGGATCGTACTCAAAATGGGAGACTGTTAGCAGTGGGGTCCCACAGGGTTCTGTACTGGGTCCAGTGCTCTTCAATTTATGTATTAATGACCTAGAAGATGCATTAGTGAGCAATGTTGCTATTTTTGCAGATGATACAAAATTGTGCAGAATCATCAACTCTCGGAAAGATAGTGTCATATTGCAACAGGATCTGAATAAGATGGCTATATGGGCACATAAATGGCAGATGAAAATCAATGTTGAAAAATGTAAAGTCATGCATTTTGGTCGTACCAATGGTCTAGCACCATACAAAATAAATGGGATACAGTTGGGGACATCAAACTTGGAGAAGGACTTAGGAGTACTCATCGACAATAAGTTAAATAATCATACTCAATGCCAAGCCGCTGCAGCTAAAGCTAACAAAATTTTGGGATGCATTAAAAGGGAAATAAAAACTTGAGATGCTAGCATAATATTGCCCCTCTTTAACTCTCTAGTAAGGCCACATCTGGAATATGGAATTCAGTTCTGGGCACCACATTATAAAAAAGATATTGCAGTTTTAGAGCAGGTGCAGAGACGAGCAACAAAATTGATACGTGGGATGGAAGGTCTCGCTTACCAAGAAAGGTTAGATAAACTGGGTTTATTTAGTCTAGAGAAAAGACGCCTTGGAGGGGATCTAATTAACATGTATAAATACATCAGAGGGCAATATAATAGCTTGGCGGATGAGCTTTTTGTCCCTAGGCCTTCTCAAAGGACTAGAGGACATGATCTGCGCATGGAGGAAAAACGTTTTAGCCATTTATTTAGGAAAGGGTTCTTTACAGTAAGAGTGATTAAGATGTGGAATGCATTGCCACAGGAAGTCGTTATGGCAAACTCTATACCTGCATTTAAAGGGGGCTTAGATGCTTTCCTTGCGTTGAAAGACATCCATGGCTGCTACAATTACTAGGTAATGCCTAATGATGTTGATCCAGGGATTTTATCTTATTGCCATCTGGAGTCGGGAAGGAATTTTTCCTTTTTGGGGCTAATTGGACCATGCCTTGTAAGGGTTTTTTCGCCTTCCTCTGGATCAACAGGGATATGTGAGGGAGCAGGCTGGAGTTGTACTTTGTACTGGTTGAACTCGATGGACGTATGTCTTTTTTCAACCAAAATAACTATGCAACTATGTAACTGTGCGGAATAGTTGGGCTGGTCTGTTGGCGGCCTTTGCAATCTCCTGTGATAGGTAGGAGGATTTTTTCTTGGTGATCGCATTTTGGTAGCTTTCCAGGTGAGAGACAAGGGTGTGTTTATCTTTTGAATTCTGAGATTTTCGCCACTTCCATTCTAGTCTGCGCACTTCTTTCTTTAGGTCCTTTAGTGAGCTGTCAAACCACCGTGCATGGTGAAGTGGTGTAGACCGTTTAATGCGAACTGGAGCAAGGGCGTCATAGGCAGATGACACTGCATGGTTGTACATCAGGACCATGGAGTCTGGGTCTGCGCAATGATTGGTTAATGCGTCGAAGTTGAGGATATTCTGAACGTGCTGGGGTGAGACATCTTTCAGAGAACGGTATTTTATGAGTTCTTTCCCTCTGTGTTTTATCGCTGGTGCTGTCAGAGAGAAGTGGATGGTGTGGTGGTCTGACCATACCACTGGGTTTATATCCATGTGTGATATTAAAAGTCCACAATGAAATATAAGATTCAGGGTGTGCCCTTTCTTGTGGGTGGGGTGGTTGACAGCCTGAGAGAAATCCAGTTCACTCATTGGGCCTGACTCACAAACTTTTTCGCGGACTTTTGCGCACGCAATTTGCCGCGATTCGCGCGATCGAAGTTTGCACCGCTTTGTGAATCAGGCCCATTATGAGAAGTAGTTCACTTCCTAGGCGTGAGGCGTGATCATCCACCCATGCATTAAAATCTCCCAGAATGATCCATCTAGGGTGTTCCACTGTAAGGCAGGTTAAGAGTTCAGAGATTTCTTTAAGAAAGGCTGGACCATTTTCTGGGGGGCGGTATATGAGCAATATGTTGATGTTTACTTCTGCTGACAGTTGGGCTGCAAGACATTCAAAGGTGTCAGTGGGGCCTATGGCCAGGGTTATATAAATGGTATAGTCGTTTAAAATTTCCAATACATTAGTTTGCAATCATGAACTGTGTTGTGTTTGCTTTAAACCATCTTTTGTTAAGAAAACCTTCCCCTAAATGTCAGGCAGCTATTGAGTAAGGAGAGCTTAAAGTACAAGAAGTTAGTGATTTATGGGTGGGAGTGTGGATTATGATTGTGTAGTGAGTGATTGATACAAAAGCGTATTGAGACTGTGAAATAATTCATGTGTAGTATGACACAAAGATAAATGCATCCAGATTGATTTAAGTGTCTAAGTGACATTTGACTTTGTAGCAAGTGAATGATTTGTGATTGTGAAACAGTGTATATACAAGAGTGAAATATTTTGTAAAAACAAAATATCTTAATCCCAACGATATTAAAGAAACTAGCAATTGTATACACACACATATATATATATATATATATATATATATATATATATATATATATATATATATATATATATATATATATATATATATATATTGTAGAATGTACTCTAGCTTATGTTAACTTATTTCTATGTTAATGACCAGACACTTGAGGTCGTTTCAAAGGGGTTAAATAAAAGGGGTTTATTTACAAATATACATATGTACAAGTTATAGCATACAAACTATGTGACTCACATAATGGCTCTATATACCCTATGCACAGTCACACGCTTTCATTAGCTGAGCCCCTTTCTATCTCACCGTCCATGTCAGCATTCCAAGAGAGAGAGAACTTCTCAAGCATTGTCTTATATCTGGATACCACAGGCATAAAAAGACTCCTCCTCTGTTATACATCATCAATAGTTCCTGCCCTTAGCAGCTGGGGGAAGGAACTTGTTGTAGCTAGTCCCATGGACCATTGTTGACCAAACCAGACAAACCAGCTTCCTCTCAGCTTTTCTCCTCAATGGCCATTTGCGGGGGCTGGGGTCAGTGTCTGAGGCCATTGTCTTTGCTGTGTTATTTACTCATATGCAGATGTGTGTGGTTGTAAAAAGTCATTTATGAAACACAGGCTTTGCACAAGGCCCCAGCTGATCAACTAGATTCACTGTAAATCTCTCATAGCAACATAAATGTCCAGACATACTTTTCCATTAAGGCACACATGGAAATACAGTTTATACCGATAAAATACAACATTCCCTCCTGTTGTGCCTAATGGACACACCCTCATGGCTGGGATCCGGAACATGTGCCCTTCAGCGGATAGCTTCTGTATGCTCCGCACAGCTACATTGAGTCGCAAAACAGTTCTTGCTGGACGCAAGCCACCGCTGGGCTGTATCAAATAACAGTTACCCCCGGCAGTGTGACACAGTCCAAGGTTATTGGGAATCATTTCTCCTGTGGACAGACCATCCTCGCTATGCAGGGGCCAATGACCAGGAACCCAACATTCATTCCCACTCACACCTAATCGGTACATTGACATGACATTAATTGTAAGGGTGAACATCCAGCATCATACCATATATGTATCACCTGGATTTATCAGATCGCAATATCTTATCATGTGAACCTTAGTTTGTTCTGCAAGTTTATTGGCATCAATGTATACCTTTATGACACAGACACATCATACCCCTGGATTATCCATTGCAACCAAATATATATCTCAATGCGTTTGTTTGTGTAGGTAGGTTGTGCACATGAAAATATAATAGAAGAAAACTATTTATTGTACCATTGTAGGTCATGCGGTATGCAAAACACCTTTATATTTCAGTACCTACATTGTCTTGTACTTAGTGGATTGGGCACAAAATATATATAGATGGAACAAAAAAACTTAACTTCTAATCAATGATCAGTACCTTGATTCTATATCATTGGTGTCAAGACATTCCATTACCAGAGGTTACCCACCCCTACTGTATACTGAAAGGGTGGGCCTGGTTATTAACTTATATACAAAGAAAACGCCTACTGTTCAGGCTTTATCCACCTTCAAAGTTAAATTTATCTTCTAACAAAACAAGAATGGATGGTGATGCCCAGCTATTTAATAATAAACCATTGTTGGTGGTAATTTCCAGGGGCTTCTTTGAAGCTCTGGCTACTCCCTTTAACCATTCAACTGTGTGAATTTGCATACATTCTTTTTGGTTGTAGACTTCCCCCATCCCTGTGGGCTAGATACCCATTCACTACCTTTGATGAGTCCTTCTACAATTTATCTGTGTCAATGAATCTATACCACCCTTTACATAACAATGAGAATACTCTCTGTAGCCTTCCAACCTGGGAGGGGACTCTTTGGGAAGGCATTCTAGTGTAGAAACCATCCCCCTTTCCTTATAAATCCCAATAAAAGAAAATAAATATCTCCACTACTGCTGCATGTTAATTTCTCTGCGGCCCCCTGCACACTGCCAATCTGATTTGCAATTCCGATTTTCACTGGGCGCTGTCGACCTACGCAGAAAAACGCATACGAAAAAAAACCTCGGCATGCAGTACCGACTCACAATCGCGACCCACAATCGCACATAAAATCGCGTCCCAAAACTGCCAATCGGAATTGCATGTAGTGTGCAAGAGCTCGCAGGAAAATATAACATCTCTGACAATACCTCCCACAAGAGAACAAACTCTTTAATCTTAAATAATGTAAATTGATCATACACCTATAGATTTCCATCCAATGTTTCAAAACGATAAATTCCTTTAGGAAAATAATCGATTCAGAATAACTCGATTCCTATCAACCACTGCACATCAATTCCCAATAGATTCCAGCCGGGAATCTATTATTAATCGATCGTATTGCAGAGTTGCCCAATGCAGTGCAAGGTTATTGGCCATTAATTTGCCAAAGTTGTTGCTCCTGATTGTTTTTAACTTTCCAACCTGTCCGATCGATTTATTCAATCGCCAAAATTGATCTGACATTTGGGGAATCGATTCCTAGCAGCTGAATCTGCAAGGACATAACTGAGACAATCGATGAGTGTATTGGCAACCCTTACCATTACTTTCCTTCGCTTGTAGATCAAATTATAAACTTAAGATGTTTACTCGTACCAGTACAATTACATTTGATTACTCTTTATGAATATATAAATAGGCAAACAGCATTCATAGCTGTGTTTACTCTTGCCTTCCATATCTTGTATATATCCCCCTTTGGTACCTCAAAGCACAGGTACCACTTATCAATACTTCTATGTAAAAAGAAAAAACCACAAAAGAGAAAAAAAATCTAAACAAAAATAAAAAATGGTGTATGGGGAAGCAACAAAAATCCCCACAAAAACAAGAATGTATTGCGAAAACAAACTTATTCCAAAAACTGAACAGGGAGAGTAAAAAAAAAAATTACAACCCTTTGGTTGTTCCTAATCAAACCAACAAACAAACACACAGAAACAGGCCTATTTCAGGACACACACATAAGTTAGTTACACACAGGTCTGTACAATTAGTACATTGACACAGAGATGCTGATATCCTTTGGAGTTCATTGTCTTCAGCACTGGGCCATCCGTGTCAATAGAAACAAGAAATACAAGAAACAACCACAATACAGTACAAGTTAACTGTTAACCACCTTTACTTCAGTTTCACTCATTAAACCTTCTATTGTTTAATTGTTTGCAAACAATTAGGATTTTAACTCATGAGCTCATGGTATTTTCTGCAGACTAATTGTTAACCTCTATAATTTAGAATGGGTGCACCCTGATCCTAGCCAAATTCCATGTAGACGCCCTTGGCTAAAAGGGAGAGACAGAAACACACAATACATGAATACAACATAATCAAATGTTAGATGGCTTGACTTTTTAACCACATACATTTCCTTTCAGAGATATCTGAAAAACAAAACATACTTATGTTAATATCCTCACATTAAGACACCATTGTTACTTCACAATCTGTTAGTCTACCCCTATACTGCAAACCTGTTGAGACAACAGAGTGTATTCCATTTGCCACACATTATTACACATTAATTTTTGAACACTCTGCCATATATCCCAAGAAAAAAGGAATTGCAATGTTTGACAAATTACAGATTAGCCAATATGGCATACTGGCTAGCGGGGCATAAATTGGAATGTTTGGCCAATGTCCTTGCTGTGCACTGGCACCGTATGCAAAACTAGAATATTGTTTAGGTTTCGCTTGCTGGCCATGATTTCCGTTTCCAGTTTCCAGCTTATCTGGGCCCTGAAATGCATCAATGTTCTCATGTTTTTCATGATCGTGAGGGGAGATGGTGCTTACACAATTGGAGATATTGCTGGTGTGTCTATTCTTAACTTTGTGGCTTCTGCAATATCGTTTTATGTGGCCAGATCTATGACATCGATAACATCGGAAAATGTTTCTCTGTGTACCTTTATATGCCACAGATACATTGGATGTCTCTCCCTCATTGCCCTCCTCACAACAATCCCTCAGTATATTAATAAATTGTTGATACGTGATGGCATTTTTAAGAGCAAGTTTAACTGGGTGGCTTACCATACACTTATTTGCCATGGAATATAGCAACTCCCCATCATCAGCTGATACATCTTGGCAATTATGGACCACTCTATACAGTGAAATGTACTCATGACAAAATATTACAGGATCCATTCCTTTCATGAATCTCATGCTTGCCAACGCTTGCACGCCTCTTTCATCACGACTTCCCAATACACGCTGTACTTCCTGTCTCCTACCTCCTGCATCTGCTACACAACCACCATTTTCCAGAACTATGCGAGTGGCTAAGGGCCCCGGCAACCAGGCCCGTAAAAGTGCACATGCATCTTCATCATTTAGACTGTACTGACATACCACTGCCTCAAATTGACTAGACAACCTCACAGGCGATTCTAGGGAATCAAAATCGCCCAGAATCTGACATAAGCGCAGTTTGTCCTGAATTGTTAGCACAGTAGGGCTGGACACATCTGCTAGTTGTACCCCACTGCAGGTACTGTCATCAGTAATAGTGCAGACATTTGCAGACTCACAAGTTTTTGCTTTTTGTTCACATATTGATAAGATGTAATTTTCCTTCTGGATCAACACTGAGTTGGTATGTAACAGTTCTCTTTTTAAAGAGGCAACCAGCTCTTGCATCTGGGTTAATTTATCATTGAGTGAGTGAATTAAGGTTTCATTTGAGGCGCATTTGACCTTGTGCTGTTCTATTTGTTTCTCCAATTCACTATTCCTTTCCTTCCAATCATCTGCCTCTAATTTCAACTCCTGCAAATCGGCTCTCGATGAATCTGCCATAACTACCAAATTATCCTTAAAATTATCCAGGTCCTTTCTGATTTGCTGTCTGTCTGCAGCCCAATCTCTCGCTCTCTGCTCTGATATGACCCTCATCCTAAGTAAAATCGAAATTTCATTTGCAAGCTTTATCTTCTGGACTTTGTTTCCAAAATATGTCTGCTGCAATCCATTATTATATTTCTCACATTTTCCAACCAATGACGCAAACTGCAGCTCAAGGGATTCATTCGCACATGTATTCACATCAACCGTGGCGTATTTACTGACAAAATTTTGTGCAATCTCCATTTTCACCAAACTGCACTAAACATACGATTCAATGACCAACACAGAAGCTATTGTCCTTGCAAAACACTCGCATTCACTTCTAACTGCCTTCAGATTATGTGATCTACACTCACAATGGCTGACCAAACTATATACACAAATACAGCAACAACAGGAGATGAAGCTTTTGCTGCCTCTCACAGACCATTCATATTCAATCCACACAATTCCTGAAACCTATTGTTTCCTATAGCATACCTATGTACCTTTTCAACAACCTATCTTCCTAGCAGTTACCTTGTCACATACAACCAAACCTCACAAACTGCAAGCAAAATACAGATATGCATTGATATATATATATATAAAAAAAAAAAAAAAAAAACTTACCGCATTTCGTATGCTTCCTTGGTGTCCAGGGTCCACATTCAAGTTTTCCGCTAAGTCCTTTACCCTCGTCTTCCACGTTCTCTGGAACTATTCGCTAGAGTAACTCTCTGTTATAGGGTTCTATGTGGATTTACTAATTATCCACACGCTATCTTGGGGTGCCAAATGTAGAATGTACTCTAGCTTATGTTAACTTATTTCTATGTTAATGACCAGACACTTGAGGTCGTTTCAAAGGGGTTAAATAAAAGGGGTTTATTTACAAATATACATATGTACAAGTTATAGCATACAAACTATGTGACTCACATAATGGCTCTATATACCCTATGCACAGTCACACGCTTTCATTAGCTGAGCCCCTTTCTATCTCACCGTCCATGTCAGCATTCCAAGAGAGAGAGAACTTCTCAAGCATTGTCTTATATCTGGATACCACAGGCATAAAAAGACTCCTTCTCTGTTATACATCATCAATAGTTCCTGCCCTTAGCAGCTGGGGGAAGGAACTTGTTGTAGCTAGTCCCATGGACCATTGTTGACCAAACCAGACAAACCAGCTTCCTCTCAGCTTTTCTCCTCAATGGCCATTTGCGGGGGCTGGGGTCAGTGTCTGAGGCCATTGTCTTTGCTGTGTTATTTACTCATATGCAGATGTGTGTGGTTGTAAAAAGTCATTTATGAAACACAGGCTTTGCACAAGGCCCCAGCTGATCAACTAGATTCACTGTAAATCTCTCATAGCAACATAAATGTCCAGACATACTTTTCCATTAAGGCACACATGGAAATACAGTTTATACCGATAAAATACAACATATATATATATATATATATATATATATATATATATATATATATATATATATATATATATATATACATATACATTTATATATATATATATATATGCAAAAGTATTCGGCCCCCTTGAAGTTTTCCACATTTTGTCACATTACTGCCACAAACATGAATCAATATTATTGGAATTCCACATGAAAGACCAACACAAAGTGGTGTACACATGAGAAGTGGAACGCAAATCATACATGATTCCAAACATTTTTTACAAATCAATAACTGCAAAGTGGTGTGTGCATAATTATTCGGGCCCCTTTGATCTGAGTGCAGTCAGTTGCCTATAGACATTGCCTGATGAGTGCTAATGACTAAATAGAGTGCACTTGTGTGTAATCTAATGTCAGTACAAATACAGCTGCTCTGTGACGGCCTCAGAGGTTGTCTAAGAGAATATTGGGAGCAACAACACCGTGAAGTCCAAAGAACACACAAGACAGGTCAGGGATCAAGTTATTGAGAAATTTAAAGCAGGCTTAGGCTACAAAAAGATTTCCAAAGCCTTGAACATCCCACGGAGCACTGTTCAAGCAATCATTCAGAAATGGAAGGCGTATGGCACAACTGTACACCTACCAAGACAAGGCCATCCACCTAATCTCACAAGCCGAACAAGGAGAGGGCTGATCAGAAATGCAGTCAAGAGGCCCATGGTGACTCTGGACAAGCTGCAGAGATCTACAGCTCAGGTGGGAGACTCTGTCTATAGGACAACTATTAGTCATACACTGTACAAAGTTGGCCTTTATGAAAGAGTGGCAACAAGAAAGGCATTGTTAACAGAAAGCATAAGAAGTCCCGTTTGCAGTTTGCCACAAGTAGTGTTGGGCGAACAGTGTTCGCCACTGTTCGGGTTCTGCACAACATCACCCTGTTCGGGTGATGTTCGAGTTCGGCCAAACACCTGATGGTGCTCGGCCAAACCGTTCGGCCACATGGCCGAACTAAGAGCGCATGGCCGAACGTTTCCCGAACGTTCGGCTAGCGCTGTGATTGGCCGAACGGGTCACATGGTTCGGACCCCGAACGCGCTCTGATTGGCCGAACGGGTCACGTGGTTCGGCCCGAATGCGCTCTGATTGGCCGAACGGTCACGTGGTTCGGGTAAATAAATACTCGAACCACGTCATATCTCCGCCATTTGTCTGTGGGTTTAGCTTTGGGTAGGCAGGCAGGGTAGTTCGCGCTCCAGCCACGCTAGCCAGGGTCCCCCCAGTCATTGTGTGTCGCTGCTGGGAACAGTAGTACACCGCTCGCTCAGCCACACTATATAGCATTGTGTGTACTGCCACTGTGTACCTCGCTCAGCCACACTATATATAGCATTGTTTACTTCCACTGTGTGTACACGGCTCAGCTAGACTATATAGCATTGTGTGTACTGCCACTGTGTACCTCGCTCAGCTACGCTATATATAGCATTGTTTACTGCCACTGTGTGTACACGGCTCAGCCAGACTATATAGCATTGTGTGTACTGCCACTCTGTGTACACCGCTCAGCCAGACTATATAGCATTGTTTACTGCCACTCTGTGAACACCGCTCAGCCAGACTATATAGCATTGTTTACTGCCACTCTGTGTACACCGCTCAGCCAGACTATATAGCATTGTGTGTACTGCCACTCTGTGTACACCGCTCAGCCAGACTATATAGCATTGTGTGTACTGCCACTGTGTGTACACCGCTCAGCCAGACTATATAGCATTGTGTGTACTGCCACTGTGTGTACACCGCTCAGCCAGACTATATAGCATTGTGTGTACTGCCACTGTGTGTACACCGCTCAGCCAGACTATATAGCATTGTTTACTGCCACTGTGTGTACACGGCTCAGCCAGACTATATAGCATTGTGTGTACTGCCACTCTGTGTACACCGCTCAGCCCGACTATATAGCATTGTGTTTACTGCCACTCTGTGTACACCGCTCAGCCAGACTATATAGCATTGTGTGTACTGCCACTGTGTGTACACCGCTCAGCCAGACTATATAGCATTGTGTGTACTGCCACTGTGTGTACACCGCTCAGCCAGACTATATAGCATTGTGTGTACTGCCACTCTGTGTACACCGCTCAGCCAGACTATATAGCATTGTTTACTGCCACTCTGTGTACACCGCTCAGCCAGACTATATAGCATTGTGTGTACTGCCACTCTGTGTACACCGCTCAGCCAGACTATATAGCATTGTGTGTACTGCCACTGTGTGTACACCGCTCAGCCAGACTATATAGCATTGTTTACTGCCACTCTGTGTACACCGCTCAACCAGACTATATAGCATTGTGTGTACTGCCACTCTGTGTACACCGCTCAGCCAGACTATATAGCATTGTTTACTGCCACTGTGTGTACACGGCTCAGCCAGACTATAAGCATTGTTTACTGCCACTGTGTGTACACGGCTCAGCCAGACTATATAGCATTGCGTGTACTGCCACTCTGTGTACACCGCTCAGCCAGACTATATAGCATTGTGTGTACTGCCACTGTGTGTACACCGCTCAGCCAGACTATATAGCATTGTTTACTGCTACTCTGTGTACACCGCTCAGCCAGACTATATAGCATTGTGTGTACTGCCACTCTGTGTACACCGCTCAGCCAGACTATATAGCATTGTGTGTACTGCCACTGTGTGTACACCGCTCAGCCAGACTATATAGCATTGTGTGTACTGCCACTGTGTGTACACCGCTCAGCCAGACTATATAGCATTGTGTGTACTGCCACTCTGTCTACACCGCTCAGCCAGACTATATAGCATTGTTTACTGCCACTGTGTGTACACGGCTCAGCCAGACTATATAGCATTGTTTACTGCCACTGTGTGTACACGGCTCAGCCAGACTATATAGCATTGTGTGTACTGCCACTCTGTGTACACCGCTCAGCCAGACTATATAGCATTGTGTGTACTGCCACTGTGTGTACACCGCTCAGCCAGACTATATATAGCATTGTTTACTGCCACTCTGTGTACACCGCTCAGCCAGACTATATAGCATTGTGTGTACTGCCACTCTGTGTACTCCGCTCAGCCAGACTATATAGCATTGTTTACTGCCACTGTGTGTACACGGCTCAGCCAGACTATATAGCATTGTGTGTACTGCCACTCTGTGTACACCGCTCAGCCAGACTATATAGCATTGTTTACTGCCACTCTGTGTACACCGCTCAGCCAGACTATATAGCATTGTGTGTACTGCCACTCTGTGTACACCGCTCAGCCAGACTATATAGCATTGTGTGTACTGCCACTCTGTGTACACCGCTCAGCCAGACTATATAGCATTGTGTGTACTGCCACTGTGTGTACACCGCTCAGCCAGACTATATAGCATTGTTTACTGCCACTCTGTGTACACCGCTCAGCCAGACTATATAGCATTGTGTGTACTGCCACTCTGTGTACACCGCTCAGCCAGACTATATAGCATTGTTTACTGCCACTGTGTGTACACGGCTCAGCCAGACTATAAGCATTGTTTACTGCCACTGTGTGTACACGGCTCAGCCAGACTATATAGCATTGCGTGTACTGCCACTCTGTGTACACCGCTCAGCCAGACTATATAGCATTGTGTGTACTGCCACTGTGTGTACACCGCTCAGCCAGACTATATAGCATTGTTTACTGCTACTCTGTGTACACCGCTCAGCCAGACTATATAGCATTGTGTGTACTGCCACTCTGTGTACACCGCTCAGCCAGACTATATAGCATTGTGTGTACTGCCACTGTGTGTACACCGCTCAGCCAGACTATATAGCATTGTGTGTACTGCCACTGTGTGTACACCGCTCAGCCAGACTATATAGCATTGTGTGTACTGCCACTCTGTCTACACCGCTCAGCCAGACTATATAGCATTGTTTACTGCCACTGTGTGTACACGGCTCAGCCAGACTATATAGCATTGTTTACTGCCACTGTGTGTACACGGCTCAGCCAGACTATATAGCATTGTGTGTACTGCCACTCTGTGTACACCGCTCAGCCAGACTATATAGCATTGTGTGTACTGCCACTCTGTGTACACCGCTCAGCCAGACTATATATAGCATTGTTTACTGCCACTCTGTGTACACCGCTCAGCCAGACTATATAGCATTGTGTGTACTGCCACTCTGTGTACTCCGCTCAGCCAGACTATATAGCATTGTTTACTGCCACTGTGTGTACACGGCTCAGCCAGACTATATAGCATTGTGTGTACTGCCACTCTGTGTACACCGCTCAGCCAGACTATATAGCATTGTTTACTGCCACTGTGTGTACACGGCTCAGCCACACTATATAGCATTGTGTTTACTGCCACTCTGTGTCTGCTGGGAACAGTAGTACACCGCTCACCCGCCACTGTATAGCATTGTGCTCTGTGTCGCTGCTGGCAATAGTGGTACACCGCTCACCCACCACTGTATAGCATTTCTGTACTGCCACTGTACTGCTGCCAGTCAGCGTGTACTTTAAGGATAAGTGAAATGAGGAAGAAATCCGGTGAAAGAGGGAGGGGCAAGGGAAGAGGTGTTTCCCCTGACGGTTCACGTATAGGCCACAGGGGAGCACCCAAGAAAACCCACTCAATACCGCCCATGTTGTCCAGGACAACAACCCTCACAGATCCAAAAGAACAGGACCAGATAATTACTTGGATGACCTCTCAAGCGTCCAGCAGTGGGTTAAGCAGCACCAGCACATCACGCACGAGGTCCGAGTCCTCAGCCAGTTACAAGGAGCCAGTGGGCACAAAGCTGACACAACCGGCAGCGACACCACGCACACAACTGCCAGATAACCAGTCCGATGAATTACCTCAGGACACAATGGGGTATTCGCAGGAGCTATTCCCAGGCCAACAAACTTCCACCTTTGAAAGGTCAATGGAGGAACAGCCAGAAATGTTGTGCCCGGATTCACAACCATTAACTGTGGGAAATGCACCGGGCAGTGAAATATAACAAGGCGAGTCCGAGGACTTTGAAACCCAAATCCTAGAGCAAGTTGGGCAGGAGGGGTTGCAATTGCAGGAGGTCGGCCGAGAAGCTCTGGAAGACGACGTTGGAGTGAGCTGCGCAGAGGTTGTTCTGGGGAGCTCTACTCCACGGCGGCGGCCCCCCACAATGACATATGACGAGTTTGAGGAGATGGAAGAGGAGGGTATGGACAATGTGGACAGAGACCCAGATTTTGTTTGTGAACGAGAACATCGCCGTCGTAGCAGCAGCACAGATGAGTCTGTTGAAGAACCCACTGCTGCACGAGTTCGCCTTGTGCCACAAGGTAGGCGGCGCGAAATTTCAGGCACCACAAGCGTGGAAGTTCCTTTGAGAGGCAAAAGAGGCGCAAACAGAAATCGCCAGCAAGGCAGGTGCTCCAAAATCTGGGCTTTCTTTGAAGACTGCACTGAGGATGTTACCATGGCGATTTGCAAGGTGTGCAAGACCCGCCTGAGCAGGGGGAAAAGTATTAACAACCTCTCCACCACCAGCATGAGCCGCCACATGCTATCCAAACATCCCACTCTGTGTGGGCAAACTCGACAGGACAGGGTACCAGCAACACTGCCTCCCTTGGGTTCACCAGACTCACCACCAGACCCGCCTCAGCAGCAGCAGTAGCCCAGCCATTGCGTGGTTCACAACATTCACAAACATCAGACGACGCTAACACTGTCACTTTCCGGAGTAGTGCTCTTAACGTCTCCCAGTCTTCATCAAACACAACAACCAACAGCCCTTCAGTGTGCAGCCCTACGGTTCAGTTGTCTGTCTCGGAGATGTTTGAGCGCAAGAGGAAATTGCCAGCAAATGACCCCCGGGCCTGTGGCAGTAACAGCCAGCATAGCCAAGCTTCTGGCCTGCGAAATGCTGCCATATCGAGTGGTGGAGACAAACAGCTTCAAGGGCATGATGTCAGTGGCCATCCCACGTTACGTGGTTCCCAGCCGCTACCACTTTGCGCGCTCTGCAGTGCCTGAGTTGCATGAGCACGTGGTCAGCAAAATAACCCGAAGCTTGAAGAATGCCGTTGCCTGCAAGGTTCACCTCACCACTGACACCTGGACGTTCGGCCAGGGTCGATACATCTCCCTTACCGCGCACTGGGTGAACCTTGTGGAGCCTGGCAGCGATTCCTCACCTTAATGGGAGTAATCTCATTTGCGCTTTAAGGTTGGCTAAGCTGACACACATCCCTTGCCTGGCGCACGTGATGAACCTAGAAGTTCAGCGGTTCCTGAAGACATACCCAGGCGTGGCCGATCTTCTGTTGAAGGTGCGACGAGTGGCCAAACATTGTAGAAATTCCAGTACTGCTTCGGGGGCACTCGCCAAGATGCAGGAGCGCTTCAATCTCCCCCACCATCGCTTGCTGTGTGATGTCCCTACGCGCTGGAATTCTACGCTGCACATGCTAGCCCGCTTTTGCGAGCAGAAGAGTGCAGTGGTCCAGTACATGACGGCACAGTACCGAGGCGCATCCGGCCAGCTGCCAAGCTTCTGTGGATCCGATTGGGCCAACATGTTGGACCTCTGCCAAGTCCTCCAAAATTTTGAGCAATCCACGTTGCTTGTGAGCAGTGACAACTCTTCAGTCAGCATTACCATACCACTGCTGTGTTTACTGAAGAGGTCAATGTTGAAAATCAAGGAAACAGCTGTCATGATGCAACAGGGGGAATCAGAAGGAGAAAACGATCAGCGTGATGGTACCAACATCAGGCCATCCGCCTCAGGAAACGCTGGCCCCAGCAGCTATGACGAAGAAGAGGAGGAGGAACAGCTGGAGTTGGAGCAGGAATTTCCTGCCACCACTGACGAGGGCCAGAGCGGTGCACGTTGAACTTCCACAATTCAGCGCGAATGGTCAGCAGAAGCAGACCAGGAAGAAGGTGACGACTATGATGCATCACAACAACTATCACAACGCTCACAAGAGGATGATGAGGATTCTGGTAGGACTCTGGCACACATGGCTCAATTCATGCTAGACTGCATTGAACGCGACCCACGCATTGTGCGCATTCTGGACAACACAAATTACTGGGTTTATACCCTTCTGGATCCACGGTACAAACACAATGTTCCAAAACTGCTTGAAGAAAGAGTCAGACAGGTCAAAATGGAAGAATACCAGCAGACCCTTGTGGAGACTTTAGAGAGGAGATTGACATCCTCCCCCTCCTCTAGCCAGTTGTACGCCGACAGACTGACTGCCGCAAACCCAGGATGACCAGGAGGGCAGCAAACAACACAAGCCGCAGCTAGTGCCCAAAAGGGAATGGTATCGGCAGTGTCCTTGGAGTGGGAAAATTTTCTGACACTCATGCAGCAGCAGCCCACCGAACAGCAAGCGTGCAGATCCATCTCCAACACCGATTGCCTGGAGAAGATGGTCAAGGACTACATGTCAGATGGCGTAGCTGTGTCTAACAACCCATCTGCACCCTTCAACTATTGGGTATCGAAGCTAGACACCTGGCACGAACTGGCAATGTACGCAATAGAGGTGCTGGCTTGCCCGGCAGCCAGCGTTATGTCGGAACGCTGTTTCAGTGCTGCCGGAGGCATCGTCACAGATCGGCGTATCCGCCTCTCCACAGAAAATGCAGACCGTCTGACTCAAATTAAAATGAATCAATCCTGGATTGGAAACGACTACGCAACACTCCAGGACCCCAACCAAGTAACATGACCAATGAACATCTGGGATGGTTTAGCGTTTCCGGTCCCTGTTTATTGAACCTCTCATCTGTATTACATTTATGACTGCATGGCGGAAAAAAGCATTGCTGCTATATCCGCACGCTTTTTGTCCTCATGCAAGGCCTGGGTTGTTGTGTCTCAAAAAGCATGGCCTTCTCCTCCTGCGCCTGCTCCTGTTCCATCACGTGTGCTGCTGCTGCTGGGTTAGAGTTACCGGTCCCTGTTTATGGAACCTCTTCTCTTTATTACATTTATGACTGCATGGCGGTAAAAAGCATGCTATCCGCACGCTTCTTGTCCTCATGCAAGGCCTGGGTTGTTGTGTCTCAAAGCGTGGCCTTCTCCTCCTGCGCCTCCTCCTGTTCCATCACGTGTGCTGCTGCTGCTGCTGGGTTAGCGTTACCGGTCCCTGTTTATGGAACCTCTTCTCTTTATTACATTTATGACTGCATGGCGGTAAAAAGCATGCTATCCGCACGCTTCTTGTCCTCATGCAAGGCCTGGGTTGTTGTGTCTCAAAGCGTGGCCTTCTCCTCCTGCGCCTCCTCCTGTTCCATCACGTGTGCTGCTGCTGCTGCTGGGTTAGCGTTACCGGTCCCTGTTTATGGAACCTCTTCTCTTTATTTCATTTATGACCGCATGGCGGTAAAAAGCATGCTATCCGCACGCTTCTTGTCCTCATGCAAGGCCTGGGTTGTTGTGTCTCAAAAAGCGTGGCCTTCTCCTCCTGCGCCTCCTCCTGTTCCATCACGTGTGCTGCTGCTGCTGCTGGGTTAGCGTTACCGGTCCCTGTTTATGGAACCTCTTCTCTTTATTACATTTATGACTGCATGGCGGTAAAAAGCATGCTATCCGCACGCTTCTTGTCCTCATGCAAGGCCTGGGTTGTTGTGTCTCAAAGCGTGGCCTTCTCCTCCTGCGCCTCCTCCTGTTCCATCACGTGTGCTGCTGCTGCTGCTGGGTTAGCGTTACCGGTCCCTGTTTATGGAACCTCTTCTCTTTATTACATTTATGACTGCATGGCGGTAAAAAGCATGCTATCCGCACGCTTCTTGTCCTCATGCAAGGCCTGGGTGGTTGTGTCTCAAAGCGTGGCCTTCTCCTCCTGCGCCTCCTCCTGTTCCATCACGTGTGCTGCTGCTGCTGCTGGGTTAGCGTTACCGGTCCCTGTTTATGGAACCTCTTCTCTTTATTTCATTTATGACTGCATGGCGGTAAAAAGCATGCTATCCGCACGCTTCTTGTCCTCATGCAAGGCCTGGGTTGTTGTGTCTCAAAAAGCGTGGCCTTCTCCTCCTGCGCCTCCTCCTGTTCCATCACGTGTGCTGCTGCTGCTGCTGGGTTAGCGTTACCGGTCCCTGTTTATGGAACCTCTTCTCTTTATTACATTTATGACTGCATGGCGGTAAAAAGCATGCTATCCGCACGCTTCTTGTCCTCATGCAAGGCCTGGGTTGTTGTGTCTCAAAAAGCGTGGCCTTCTCCTCCTGCGCCTCCTCCTGTTCCATCACGTGTGCTGCTGCTGCTGCTGGGTTAGCGTTACCGGTCCCTGTTTATGGAACCTCTTCTCTTTATTACATTTATGACTGCATGGCGGTATAAAGCATGTTACCTGTGCAAAGAAACATGACATTTTCCGCATTTAAAAGACAGTTTTTACTTTGAAACTTTACAATCAATTTTCTCAAAAACTATAAGCTCTTTTTCAAATATTTTTCCTCTTGTACCCACTCCCAAGGTGCACATACCCTGCTAATTTGGGGTATGTAGCATGTAAGGAAGCTTTACAAAGCACGAAAGTTCGGGTCCCCATTGACTTCCATTATGTTCGGAGTTCGGCGCGAACACCAGAACATCGCGGCGATGTTCGGCGAACGTTCTCGAACCCGAACATCTAGGTGTTCGCCCAACACTAGCCACAAGCCATGTGGGGGACACAGCAACCATGTGGAAGAAGGTGCTCTGGTCAGATGAGACCAAAATGGAACTTTTTGGCCAAAATGCAAAACGCTATGTGTGGCAGAAAACTAACACTGCACATCACTCTGAACACACCATACCCATTGTCAAATATGGTGGTGGCAGCATCATGCTCGGGGGGTGCATCTCTTCAGCAGGGACAGGGAAGCTGGTCAGAGTTGATGGGAAGATGGATGGAGCCAAATACAGGGCAAAATTGGAAGAAAACCTCTTGGAGACTGCAAAAGACTTGAGACTGGGGCAGAGGTTCACCTTCCAGTAGGACAATGACACTAAACATAAAGCCAGGGCAACAATGGAATGGTTTAAAACAAAACATATCTATGTGTTAGAATGGCCCAGTCAAAGTCCAGATCTAAATCCAATCGAGAATCTGTGGCAAGATCTGAAAATCGCTGTTCACAAACGCTGTCCATCTAATGTGACTGAGCTGGAGCTGTTTTGCAAAGAAGAATGGGTAAGGATTTCAGTCTCTAGATGTGCAAAGCTGGTAGAGACATACCCTAAAAGACTGGCAGCTGTAATTGCAGCAAAAAGTGGTTCTACAAAGTATTGACTCAGGGGGCCGAATAATTACGCACACCCCACTTTGCAGTTATTGATTTGTAAAAAATGTTTGGAATGATGTATGATTTTCGATCCACTTCTCACATGTACACCATTTTGTTTGTGGCAGTAATGTGACAAAATGTGGAAAACTTCAAGGGGGCCGAATACTTTTGCAACCCACTGTATGCCAGTATACACACTCATGACATCAAATATAGAGCCTAAGATGTAAAATGTTCAAGACTTCTTTTAAGATTAAAATAGCAGACCTCTGTAGTACATTTGCATCTAAAGGGACTTCAGTGAATAAGCTGGGGTAATCAGACAATGGCAGAAGTGAAGTGTGGAAGTTATTGACACTTGAAACATTTACACTTCTGTTGAGGTAGAGCCTCCTGTGTGTCAAACACTATTTCGTTGTGAGGAAATGAAATTATTGGTGGAGGTGCAAACTATATCCCTATCTTTGATCAGCTACGAAATACTGTCAACATTGGGGTTGTCACCTGTAACGTGGACCAGGGAAGTCTTTTCATGTATGTGCTAAAATACACTTTAACCTAGGAAATAATGTTGAGGAAGCGTTTTGATGTCTGGTAGGATACAATCTTACCTATTGAATTCTGCAACCTTCAAGAAGCTAAATCAGGAACCCTTTGACGTTTGCATATCACAGGAAGATTATGACAAGCGTTCGGTAATGTCACAAACGGGGAAATTGCATTAGTTCCTGGGGGCTGGACATT
This sequence comes from Hyperolius riggenbachi, assembly GCF_040937935.1. Taxonomy (NCBI): domain Eukaryota; kingdom Metazoa; phylum Chordata; class Amphibia; order Anura; family Hyperoliidae; genus Hyperolius; species Hyperolius riggenbachi. The sequence continues at coordinate 160,068,882 of NC_090655.1, read as the reverse complement.
AAATGTCCCAGGGGACACTTCAGAGTATAAAAAGAAGAGCCAGATACCTAGAAAGAATCTTCTCTTGGAGGTAGCGCTTTAGCTAGGGATGACAGTTACAGCTAGGGATTACAGTTACATTACAGTTACTCCCACCCATGTGATGTCATGTCTACACCCATTTTTTTGCCGCTGCGTGCTTCGCTTTTTTTGGGGGTGGGGTGGGTGTCGGTAAATTATCTGCACCGGGTGTCAAACACCCTAGCTACGCCACTGGCCCTGGCTTTATGTTTAGGGTTGTTGACCTGCTGGAAGGTGAACCTCCGCCCCAGTCTCAAGTCTTTAGCAGTCTCCAAGAGGTTTTCTTCCAAGTTTGCCCTGTATTTGGCTCCATCCATCTTCCCATCAACTCTGACCAGCTTCCCTGTTCCTGCTGAAGAGAAGCACCCCCCGAGCATGATGCTGCCACCACCATATTTGGCAGTGGGGATGGTGTGTTCAGAGTGATGCGCAGTGTTAGTTTTCCACCACACATAGCGTTTTGCATTTTGGCCAAAAAGTTCCATTTTAGTCTCATCTGACCAGAGCACCTTCTTCCACATGTTTGCTGTGTTTCCCACATGGCTTGTGGCAAACTGCAAATGGGACTAACAATGCCTTTCTTGTTGCCACTCTTCCATAAAGGCCAACTTTGTACAGTGCACGACTAATAGTTGTCCTATGGTAGAGTGACCAGATTTTTGTGGGTCCAACCCGGGACGGGGAGGGGGGCGCGGGCGAAAAAGGGGGGCGCGCCGCAGTGAAAATGGGCGTGGCCATGACATTTTATGGGCGGAGCTAATGTAATGATGTAACAGCTAGGCATAAGAAAGCAGTGTTTACGCCATGATGTGGTCAAACGAAACTTTGCATCATGGGTGTGCAGAAACTGTGTAATACTAATAGTATACCGTAACCACAAAGTAGCAAACATAGCCATCTATGACAATTAAATAATAAATGCAGTAACAGTTACCCCGGACACCAGAAAATAAACGCAATGGGCAACATGTCAGCACAAAATAAACGCAATGCGGGCAACATGTCAGTATAAAATAAATGCAATGCGGGCAAACATGTCAGTACAAAATAAACGCAATGCGGGCAAACATGTCAGTACAAAATAAATGCAATGCGGGCAAACATGTCAGTACAAAATAAACGCAATGCGGGCAACATGTCAGTACAAAATAAACGCAATGCGGGCAAACATGTGAGTACAAAATAAACACAATGCGGGCAGACATGTCAGTACAAAATAAACGCAATGCGGGCAAACATGTCAGTACAAAATAAATGCAATGCGGGCAACATGTCAGTACAAAATAAACGCAATGCGGGCAACATGTCAGTACAAAATAAATGCAATGCGGGCAACATTTTAGTACAAAATAAACGCAATGCGGGCAACATGTCAGTACAAAATAAACGCAATGCAGGCAAACATTTCACCAGAAAATAAACGCAATGCGAGCAAACATTTCACCAGAAAATAAGCGCAATGCGGGCAAACATTTCACCAGAAAATAAACGCAATGCGGGCAAACATTTCACCACAAAATAAACGCAATGAGGGCAAACATTTCACCACAAAATAAACGCAATGCGGGCAAACATTTCACCTGGAAAAGAAAGCATTTAATCACCTGGCAGAAGTCTCCGACCTCTGTCGTGCTGCTCCCGGGACCATCTTGCTCCTGATCTTCTCTCCCGTGCTGACAGGGCTACGGCAAGATGCTGCCCGAAGCCCTGTACTGGAGGCACAAATAGTCTCCAGTACAGGGCTCCGGCAGCCATCTTGCCGTAGCCCTGCTCGCCTGCCGGTGTCAAAGCACCGGAAGACCAAGGAGGTTGGAGCGGGGCTGCGGGCAATGAACTGGCACAGCGTCTATAGACGCCGCTGCCAGTTCATGAGGATAGAGTGGCCAGAGTCCCGAGGCCGGGACGTCCTGCTGCTAAAAGCGGGACGTTTCCCGGGACCTCATGCTGCCTGGGACAGCGGACCCCGAATCCGGGACGCGTCCCGGGCAATCCGGGACGTCTGGTCACTCTACCTATGGACAGAGTCTCCCACCTGAGCTATAGATCTCTGGAGCTTGTCCAGAGTCACCATGGGCCTCTTGACTGCATTTCTGATCAGCGCTCTCCTTGTTCGGCCTGTGAGTTTAGGTGGATGGCATTGTCTTGGTAGGTTTACAGTTGTGCCATACTCCTTCCATTTCTGAATGATCGCTTGAACAGTGCTCTGTGGGATGTTCAAGGCTTTGGAAATCTTTTTGTAGCCTAAGCCTGCTTTAAATTTCTCAATAACTTGATCCCTGACCTGTCTTGTATGTTCTTTGGACTTCACGGTGTTGTTGCTCCCAATATTCTCTTAGACAACCTCTGAGGCCCTCACAGAGCAGCTGTATTTGTACTGACATTAGATTACAAACAGGTGCACTCTATTTAGTCATTAGCACTTATCAGGCAATGTCTATAGGCAACTGACTGCACTCAGATCAAAGGGGGCCGAATAATTATGCACACACCACTTTGCAGTTATTTATTTGTAAAAAATGTTTGGAATCATGTATGATTTTCGTTCCACTTCCCATGTGTACACAACTTTGTGTTGGTCTTTCATGTGGAATTCCAATAAAATTGATTCATGTTTGTGGCAGTAATATGACAAAATGTGGAAAATTTTAAGGGGGCCGAATACTTTTGCAACCCACTGTATATATACTGTATATATATCCACAGTCGCACAAGTCATAAAATGTCAAGTACATGTGGGCATATACAACTAAGAAGTACATTCTCCAAGAGTAAAATGTGCTATAAATTGCTTTTCTCCTATGTTGCTGGGGGGGGGGGGGGGGGGGGGGGGCAGAAGCTACAGGGGGCCCCATGGGGAGAGAAGTTTCTTTTCCCTGTCCTTGAGAGACTGACAGCTAAGGGCAGAGAGAGAAAAACATTTCTGCTCTCTGCAAAATTGTTATAATGACTGCACCTGCTCAGCCACTGATAAAGAATCATACAATGTTTTGCAGACAAAGATTTGTAGACAGTCCCTGTGCAGTGTTCAGCAGGGTCTTATGTACATCCACCTTCCCCCAACCTCTATACCCTTTCCCAAGTGCTCTGTACTGTAGTGATGCTGGAGGAGTCTGCAGAGCCAGGTTTGCTCCATCAGAGGAGGACATAGTGAGTGTAATAAGCTGAGGCTGGGAGCACACTGGTCTGTTGGTTTTCTGTATGTGTTTTCTGCACATCATGTGTGTCTGTCCGTACGTGTGAAAACATGCACGTTTTATCACAGTAGCTAATTTAATTAATAGGGAAAATGTGTGCAGTGCTTCACTGCTGTCTGTTTTTATCTGCATGGGGAAAACACATTCAAGTGTGCACTAGCCATTGAATAACATTGGTTCTCAGTTTACCTGTGCAGAAAGCGGGACGGTGGGGGGAGATTGGGGGCGTGAGTGGAGCCCCATCCAAAGTTTTACAGGGGCCCAGTGATTTCTAGTTATGCCCCTGGCTGTAACTTTGTAGAAATCTGACAGAGCCAATAGGTTTTGGACCAGTTCATCTCCTCATTGGAATTTCCAGTGTTTTATTTATTTTCAAAAGGATTTTGTGAATGGCAGTTGCTCCATCCCACTGTCAAAAAAAAGTGTGCAGCGAACAGGGAGGCTGGCTATCACATTTGTATAAATCCTTTACAGGGAGTGTCTTTATAAAGATTAAAGGCCATGCTAAGAATCCCCCATGACGAGGTGAGCTGGTCCAAATCCTGTCAGTTCTGTCAGATTTCTACTACCTACGGAAAGTGACAACAACATAGGAGAAAAGTAATTTATGGCTCATTTTACTCTGGAAGAAAAATACTTCTTATTGGTATGTGTTTACATGTATTTTAAAATGTACACTTTTTTGCGATAGTGGTCCTTTAATCGTATAGACGTATGTATGTGGGTGTGTGTATGTGCCACCATTACTCGAAGATGCCTTCATCAATTTCAATGAAACTTGGTATACAGATCCTTTACTACCCGGAAAGATATGTTCTGTGGGTCTCACGCACCCCATGCATACCTGGGCAGAGCCACAAACAGCCAATCAGATTTCACCCATTTATGTCAATGGAAAAATCGCTGCCATTCTCACAGTAATAACACCAAACTCCCAGTTTTAAATAGGAAAATGTAAACTGCAGCCATTCTTATCAAAAAATGTTGAGGACAGAAAGCCATTCTTAGACTGTTAATTGCAGGGTTTTCAAACTTGGCACACTTGGTCACTGGGTGCCTGGGATTAATGTTCAGAAGGGGGTGGAGCCTACAACAGCCAATCAAAATTCACCTATTGATTTTCAATGGGAATATTTACACTGCTGCTATTCTTACACTGTTAATGGCAGAGGTCTTAAATCTGCTACAGTCAGTCACTGGGTGACTAGGGATTAATTTCAATAAAGGGGGTGGAGCCACAAACAGCCAATCAGATTGTTTTGCTTGATAAACTGCTTCCATTCTCACATTATTGATGCCACTAACCCCAAAGCTCACAAACTTGGTCATTGAGTGACTGTGGGCTTGATTCACAAAGCTGTGCTAACTGTTTAGCACGGGTGTGCTAAACAGTTTGTACGTGAAATGCCGTTCATGGACTTTTGCGCGTGCAAAGTGCCTCGATTCGCGCAATCGCGGACTTTTGCGCGCGCGCATTGCGGAAATTTGCGCGCGCAAAAGTCCGCGAATGGCACTTCACATGCTAACTGTTTAGCACACCTATGCTAAACAGTTAGCACGGCTTTGTGAATCAAGCCCCGTGTGTCAAGGTTACAAAAAGTGGGCAGAGCCCCTCAAAACCCCCAATTTTTTCACTGGCAAAAATGTAAACTGCCGGATTTATTACACTGGTAATGGCAGGGTACTCAAACTTCACACAGTTGGTCACTGGGTGATTGTGATTAATATTAAGGAAAGTGGGTAGAGACTACAACAGACAATTAAAATTCATCTATTGATTTTCAAGGGGAATATTTAATTGCTGCCATTCTTACACTGTTAATGCCAGAGGCCTCACACCTGGTACTGTCAGCCATTGGGTGACTGAGGTTCAAAGTAACAAAAGGGTCAAAGCCACAAACAGCCAATCAGATCTGTTCTTTTCAATGGGAACATTTTATTTATTAATGCAAAGGACCCCAAAGCTCACAAACTTGGTCATTGAGTGACTGTGTGTCAAGGTTACAAAAAGTGGGTGGAGCCAACAACCAACTTTTTGACATGGGAAAATGTAAACTGCAGCCATTCTTACACTGTTATTGGCAGGGTTCTTAAACTTTGCACCAGGGCCGTTTCTCACATGAGGCAAGGTGAAAATTTTGCATCAGGTGCAGAGATTTCAGGGCAGAATTTTTGTACTGTGTATACCTTCCTGAGGATGAATGGATTGGCTTAGGGTGAGAAACTGGTTTGTCACAGACTCACAGCCAGCCAGTGTGATATTGTGTTGAGCTGTAGCATGTCATCTGAGAACATTAAATGAAGCAGAGTAAATTGTCAGGTGCTGTGGGATCATTCCAAATCAGGCAGTGGGGCACATCCTCACAAGTTTGCCTCGGACAGCAAAAAGTCTAGAACCAGCCCTGCTTGGCACAGTTGGTCAGTGGGTGATGGGGGTGTGGTTGGGGATATTCAGGAAAGTGAGTGGAGCCTTCAACAGCCAATCAAAATGCATCTATTGATTTTCAAGGAGAATATTGAAATTGCTGCAATTCTTACATCGTTAATGGCAGAGGCTACAAACCTGGTACAGTCGGTCATTGGGTGACTGGGGTCAAATTCCCAAAAGGGGGTGGAGCCACAGACAGTCAATCAGATTTGTTTCTTTTCAATTGGGAAAATTAAAATTATTGATGTCAAGGACCCCAAAGTTCACAAACTTTCTCATTGAGTGACTGTGTATCAAGGTTAGACAAAGTGGGCGGAGCCAACAACAACCAAGTGCATACCCGGGCAATGCCGAGTCATCAGCAATTATATATGTGTATGTATGTATATATACATATACATATATACAGTATATCGCCTTTATAAAACCCTTTTAAAAATGGTACATTTAAAAAGTTCCAATTTTAAATATTGCTGTGTGCAAATGTATGCAATTTTAAATATTAAAGTGCAGCATGTAAGAGATAGCAGCATGGTTATATCATAGTTACATAGTTAGTTACATAGTTGTATTGGTTGAAAAAAGACATACGTCCATCGAGTTCAACCAGTACAAAGTACAACTCCAGCCTGCTCCCTCACATATCCCTGTTGATCCAGAGGAAGGCGAAAAAAACCCTTACAAGGCATGGTCCAATTAGCCCCAAAAGGGAAAAATTCCTTCCCGACTCCAGATGGCAATTAGATAAAATCACTGGATCAACATCATTAGGCATTACCTAGTAATTGTAGCCATGGATGTCTTTCAACGCAAGGAAAGCATCTAAGCCCACTTTAAATGCAGGTATAGAGTTTGCCATAACGACTTCCTGTGGCAATGCATTCCACATCTTAATCACTCTTACTGTAAAGAACCCTTTCCTAAATAAATGGCTAAAATGTTTTTCCTCCATGCGCAGATCATGTCCTCTAGTCCTTTGAGAAGGCCTAGGGACAAAAAGCTCATCCGCCAAGCTATTATATTGCCCTCTGATGTATTTATACATGTTAATTAGATCTTCTCTAAAGCGTCTTTAATCTAGACGAAATAAACCCAGTTTATCTAACCTTTCTTGGTAAGCGAGACCTTCCATCCCACATATCAATTTTGTTGCTCGTCTCTGCACCTACTCTAAAACTGCAATATCTTTTTTGTAATGTGGTGCCCAGAACTGAATTCCATATTCCAGATGTGGCCTTACTAGAGAGTTAAACAGGGGCAATATTATGCTAGCATCTCGAGTTTTTATTTCCCTTTTAATGCAGCTAAAGCTAACAAAATTTTAGGATGCAGCGGCTTGGCATTGAGTACGATTATTTAACTTGTTGTCGATGAGTACTCCTAAGTCCTTCTCCAAGTTTGATGTCCCCAACTGTATCCCATTTATTTTGTATGGTGCTAGACCATTGGTACGACCAAAATGCATGACTTTACATTTTTCAACATTGAATTCCATCTGCCATGTATTTGCCCATATAGCCATCCTATCCAGATTCTGTTGCAATATGACACTATCTTCCTGAGAGTTGATGATTCTGCGCAATTTTGTATCATCTGCAAAAATAGCACATTGCTCACTACTGCATCTACTAGGTCATTAATAAATAAATTGAAGAGCACTGGACCCAGTACAGACCCCTGTGGGACCCCACTGCTCACAGTCTCCCATTTTGAGTACGATCCATTTACCACAACTCTTTGTTTTCTGTCCATTAGCCAGTTCCCTATCCATGCACACAAACTCTTCCCCAGTCCTTGCATCCTCAACTTTTGCACCAGACTTTTGTGGGGAACAGTGTCGAAGGCCTTTGCAAAGTCCAAGTATATCACATCTACAGCATTCCCAATATTCATATTAGCGTTCACTACCTCATAAAAGCTGAGCATGTTAGTCAAACAGGACCTGTCTTTAGTAAACCCATGTTGATGCTGTGAAATAAGATTTTCTAATATGAAGTCATGTATAGTATCTCTTAGTAACCCCTCAAATAGTTTGCATACAACTAATGTTAAGCTTACAGGTCTATAATTTCCTGGATCTGATTTTTTGCCCTTCTTAAATAATGGGAAAACGTGGTCTGTACGCCAATCCATTGGGACTCTGCCAGTTGAAAGAGAGTCACAAAAGATAAGATAAAGGGGTTTATCTATAACTGAACTTAATTCCCTTAGGACCCGAGGATGCATGCCATCCGGGCCAGGTGCCTGCCTTGTATATTTTTAATTTATTTAGTCTTGCCTTTACTTCTTCCTGTGTTAAGTATTTAATATTGCAGTTAGAAGATTGAGACTCTTCTGCCTCTGTAATTTGCAACAGTGCTCTTTCCTTTGAGAAAGTCAGAAGCAAAGAAAGCATTTAATAACGCTGCCTTACCTTGGTCATCCACCATTGAGTTCCCACCCTCATCCTTTAGGAGTCCTATACAGTCAACCTTTCTTTTTTTAGAGTTGATGTACTTGTAAAACATTTTTGGGTTAGATTTGATATCCCTAGCGATTTGATTTTCAGCTTCGATCTTTGCCAGCCTAATTTCTTTTTTACAATTTTTATTGCACTCCTTATAATTGCTTAGTGCAGCCTCGGTCCCCTCCTGTTTTAGGACCTTATAGGCATTCTTTTTCCTCTTAATTTTATCTTTAACCTTTCTATTCATCCATAGAGGCCTTTTTATTCCTAGACATTTTGTTTCCATATGGGATATACATACTACAATATTGATTGAGAATAAGTTTAAAAGCTTGCCATTTCCCTTCAGTGTCCTCCCCTTGTAGTACATTATCCCAGTTCACCAAACTTAGTGCCTGCCTAATTTGATTGAACTTCGCGTTTCTAAAATTCATAGTTTTAGTGGTCCTGCTGCCCCGTGGCCTATCAGTCACCAGATCAAACGTTATTATGTTGTGATCGCTATTTTCCAAATGTTCTTGAACCTGCACATTTAATACATTATCTGGTCTATTCGAAATGATCAGATCCAGTAACGCATTCCCCCTATTTGGTTCCTTTACCATTTGAGTCAAGTAATTGTCCTGTAGTGCTGCCAGAAATCTGCTGCTTTTACCAGAATGGGTAGCCTCAATACCCCAGTCAATGTCTGGAAAGTTGAAGTTGCCCATAACTATGACCTCATTTTTACTTGCAGCTTTTTCAATCTGCTGTAGTAATCACAGTTCTGCAGTTTCATTAATATGAGGTGGCCTGTAGCATACCCCAATAAGCAATTGGCAACTTTTATTTCCACCATGAATATTTACCCAAACGGACTCCATATCTTTGCAATCCTTTTCCATCTCATTGTTGAGGACAGCTGTACAAGAATTCTTAACAAAGAGACAAACCCCTCCACCTTTTTTCCCTGTTCTATCCCTCCTAAACACATTGTATCCTTTTAAATTAGCTATCCAGTCATGGCTTTCATCCATCCATGTCTCGGTTATTCCCACAATATCATAGCCTTTGCCATTCTGAATGAACTCTAGTTCGTCTATTTTATTTGCAAGGCTCCGAGCATTGGTTACCACGCACGTTACATTTTTACCACCACATTTACCAATTTTGTTTACATGAAATGGGCTACTTGAAGTTTTACCAACCTCCTTAATATCATAAAAACATTGATTGCAGCAAGTGCCCCGGCCTGTCATGTGCACTAGTGTTCGCATATTTTATTTCATCTGTAGCTCCTCATACAGGTTAGTTAGGAGGGGGGAGGATGAGAGGGAGATTCCTGCACGCTGGTGCCCCCTGCTGGCATATAGCCTTTGTCTATATGTTACTGAAGCCCCCTCCAACGATTGGCTGTATTGCACAGCCTCTGCTTAATTAAGTATTGCAGACTAGGTGTAATGTATTTTCACTTTCTATTGGCTGACAAGCAGTCTGCAGACTACATAGGTGGCAGATTGCTGTCTGTCAGTGAGCATTTTCTTTGGTGTTTGGTAAGTTGAAGGAGTGGTGGGGGCAGGTTCCTGGTGGTGGCAGCTCCAGGGCTTGCCTGCGCCCCCTTATTGTGTTACATGCTGGTTTTGGGGTCCCAAGTAGTAGCAGTGCTCAGGGCCCCGGCCTGTCATGTGCACTAGTGTTTGCAAGTGCTGCAATGTGTCTGTAAAGGCAGAGCCAACATTTGAGCAAAGGACGACTCAACCCAATGGCTACCATATGCAGGTCATTCCCACATCAAAATACCCACAAGTTATAGATCCTTAATCCACTTTATAAATCCCCTGTAAAAATAGTGCATTTAAAAAGTCTATTATAGAGATGGGCCGAACGGTTCGCCCGCGAACGGTTCCAGGCTAACTTTGGGTGGTTTGCGATCGCCGGTGAAGGCGAACTTTTGTGGAAGTTCGGTTCGCCCCCATAATACTCCATTACGGTCAACTTTGACCCTCTACATCACAGTCAGCTTGTCGCCAATCAAAATAATTTTGGTAGTACTTTTTTCACCAACTTTTGGGCACTTTTTCAATTGTAAAATTCTTAAAAGTTATTTTAAAGAGAATATGAAAATTATCTCCTAGGGGATAACTCAGGAGCAAAAGTTAATTGCATATGGCCCATGAGGTGGTGTAACTTGCTTAGCGCCTTCATCTGGTTGTAACAATAAGGGCTGTGCATCAGTGATTTCCCCACCAGATGTAGTGCTAGTAATAGCGCTGGTGGCTGCAGACAGAGGCGGGACAAAGTCCTCCAGCACCCAAGGCTGAGACACCAAAGTGCGCCCCTCCATCCCTGCCACCCCAGCCATCACACACTGATTGCTATTAGACTAAGAGGTGCCACAGGGCCCACAACCCCCCTAACACCTTAATATCTAGTTATCTGGCTTGCAGTCACTGCTATGTATCCCCTTTTCTTATTTCTTTCTGCTTCAAACACAATTAGGAATGACAGCTGAATGAATTGTGCTCCCCCTCCTACACTGCGCCCTGAGGCTGGAGCCTCTCCAGCCTATGCTTCGGCCCGGCCCTGGCTGCAGAAGATGAGGTGTTCTGTGTTAAATAGTCAACCACGTCCTGACAATCTTGGGAGTTGATGGGATGTACCTTCTTCTGAGCACTGTACTTTGGTCCAGGGCCACACGAAATCAGATCAGCACGACCTCACACAGACCTGACGGGCAGCCTTACTCTGGGTCTGCCTCTTCCTCTGCCTCTACCTGTTTTGTCCGTTTTGTCCATATCGGGGGGCGGATAAAGTGAAAGGTATGCACTGACTTGAGTAATACAATGTGCAAACAACAGCAACACTCCACACAGGACTCGACCCTCCAAAGGTGAAATACAACGTAATATTTATTTGTGTGTAGCGGTCATACAGCACATTAAAAAGCACTTTTTAGTTTGCTGTATGACCGCTACACACAAATAAATATTTCGTTGTAATTCACCTTTGGAGGGTTGAGTCCTATGTGGAGTGTGGCTGTTGTTTGGACTACATGGTGAGGAGCGATGGGCCTCTGACCGCACAGGACTCCCCGTGTGATACAAAGTATCCTCTGTGGCCGTCAGGTACTCTTTTTTCTTAATACAATGTGCAGTCACCCAGGTGCAGTTAACAGGTATGCACGGAGTGGTATATCACACTGTTGCACTCACGTAGGTAGGTGGGTGCACTGAAGTGAACAACAGGTAGTAGGTATATGCAATGATGGGTATTACAATGTGCACCTGTCACACACACACAGATTCTGGACAGGCACAGTGACACTGCGTGCACTCACGTAGATAGGTGGGTGCACTGAAGTGCTCAACAGGTTGTAGGTATATGCAGTGATGGGTTTTACAATGTGCACCTGTCACACACAGACAGGTACCGGACAGGCACAGTGACACTGTGTGCGCTCATGTAGGTAGGTGGGTGCACTGAAGTGAACAACAGGTAGTAGGTATATGCAGTGATGGGTATTACAATGTGCACCTGTCACACACAGACAGGTACCGGACAGGCACAGTGACACTGCATGTGCTCACATAGTAGGTGGGTGCACTGAAGTGAACAACAAGAAGTAGGTATATGCAGTGATGGGTATTACAATGTGCACCGGTTACACACAGACAGGTACCGGACAGGCATAGTGACACTGCGCGTGCACACGTGGGTAGGTGGGTGCACTGACTGAAGTGAACAACAGGTAGGTATATGCAGTGATGGGTATTACAGTGTGCACCTGTCACACACAGACAGGTACCGGACAGGCACAGTGACACTGTGTGCGCTCATGTAGGTAGGTGGGTGCACTGAAGTGAACAACAGGTAGTAGGTATATGCAGTGATGGGTATTACAATGTGCACCTGTCACACACAGACAGGTACCGGACAGGCACAGCGTCACTGCGAGCGCTCACGTAGGTAGGTGGGTGCACTGAAGTGAACAACAGGTAGTAGGTATATGCAGTGATGGGTATTACAATGTGTACCTGTTACACACAGACAGGTACCGGACAGGCACAGTGACACTGCGTCGCTCACATAGGTAGGTGGGTGCACTGAAGTGAACAACAGGTAGTAGGCATATGCAGTGATGGGTATTACAATGTGCACCTGTCACACACAGACAGGTACCAGACAGGTACCGGACAGGCACAGTGACACTGCGTGCGCTCATGTAGGTAGGTGGGTGCACTGACTGAAGTGAACAACAGGTAGGTACATGCAGTGATGGGTATTACAGTGTGCACCTGTCACACACAGACAGGTACCAGACAGGTACCGGACAGACACAGTGACACTGCGTGCGCTCATGTAGGTAGGTGGGTGCACTGAAGTGAACAACAGGTAGTAGGTATATGCAGTGATGGGTATTACAATGTGCACCTGTCACAGACAGACAGGTACCGGACAGGCACAGTGACACTGCGAGCGCTCACGTAGGTAGGTGGGTGCACTGAAGTGAACAACGGGTAGTAGGCATATGCAGTGATGGGTATTACAATGTGCACCTGTCACACACAGACAGGTACCGGATATGCACAGTGACATTGCGTGTGCTCACATAGGTAGGTGGGTGCACAGTGAACAACAGGTAGGTATATGCAGTGATGGGTATTACAATGTGCACCTGTCACACACAGACAGGTACCAGACAGGCACAGTGACACTGCATGTGCTCACATAGTAGGTGGGTGCACTGAAGTGAACAACAAGAAGTAGGTATATGCAGTGATGGGTATTACAATGTGCACCGGTTACACACAGACAGGTACCGGACAGGCATAGTGACACTGCGCGTGCACACGTGGGTAGGTGGGTGCACTGACTGAAGTGAACAACAGGTAGGTATATGCAGTGATGGGTATTACAGTGTGCACCTGTCACACACAGACAGGTACCGGACAGGCACAGTGACACTGCGTGCGCTCATGTAGGTAGGTGGGTGCACTGAAGTGAACAACAGGTAGTAGGTATATGCAGTGATGGGTATTACAATGTGCACCTGTCACACACAGACAGGTACCGGACAGGCACAGCGTCACTGCGAGCGCTCACGTAGGTAGGTGGGTGCACTGAAGTGAACAACAGGTAGTAGGTATATGCAGTGATGGGTATTACAATGTGTACCTGTTACACACAGACAGGTACCGGACAGGCACAGTGACACTGCGTCGCTCACATAGGTAGGTGGGTGCACTGAAGTGAACAACAGGTAGTAGGCATATGCAGTGATGGGTATTACAATGTGCACCTGTCACACACAGACAGGTACCAGACAGGTACCGGACAGGCACAGTGACACTGCGTGCGCTCATGTAGGTAGGTGGGTGCACTGACTGAAGTGAACAACAGGTAGGTACATGCAGTGATGGGTATTACAGTGTGCACCTGTCACACACAGACAGGTACCAGACAGGTACCGGACAGACACAGTGACACTGCGTGCGCTCATGTAGGTAGGTGGGTGCACTGAAGTGAACAACAGGTAGTAGGTATATGCAGTGATGGGTATTACAATGTGCACCTGTCACAGACAGACAGGTACCGGACAGGCACAGTGACACTGCGAGCGCTCAC